>NC_082390.1:1298546-1401046 GCF_031168955.1 Gadus macrocephalus | reverse complement strand
AACTTTTAGGTTTTCACGTCGACGCCATGTTGACCGGCCACTGTAGAAATGCACAAAAAGCCTCTTCTTCTTCCCCAACAAGTCATGCTATAAAACAATAGGACTTCTGGACCCCAGAGTACTACTAATCAGGGCCTTATCAACTCATTCTGCTCTCCACATAAGTAGCTTTTCAACAGAACTTTACAACCAAAGCCTTTAACCGCTTTACCCAAAACCCTTTAGAGATTAACCCGAATAACCACTAACCTTAAACCTAATCTAATCTTCTTTTTTAAAAGCTGATAAACAATCGACAGCCTTCCATACATACATATTGATATACACATATATATATATATACATACATAGATACACAACACAGTATATATATATATACTGTGTTGTGTATGTATATATGTATATTTAAATCGACAATGCCTTTGGTTACTTTTCGTTCACCACTCCATACTTCAACTGTTAGGTTATGTCCATGGGGACGAGGTAGTCACATTACGGATGATTTCATTAAACATCACAGCGTGTAATGATTGTAAGCATTATGTCCCCGTCTCTTGTTCTCCGGACCATTTGTCCATGGTTGTTCTAAAAGGTCAAGTGTTATTGGGAACACAAAAAGCACTTTATCATCTGTTCCTTTCAGTGAGACTCGAAATTGTAAAGAAATATTATTTAACATTAAATTAACACTGCCATCTTGCTGTAAATATTTAGTGTTGCTCAAGCTGTCCATATATAACTATTTTAAAGATTAAAGCTTTCTAAACAAAACATCTCTTGCTTGTATCGTAATCTTTTGTTGTCTAATAAAGCTTGTATCAAAGTATCAATCAAAGGCTGGTATGCATTTTATTGTCCAAAATGAGTTAGTAGTCCGTGTGGTCTGCAGTTTATGAGGGGAAAGGTGTTCGATCACAAATGGTAATCATTGCTGGCCTGAACTATTTTGCCACATACGCACATGCACACATGACATGCCAGAAGGATACATTTCACCTTTATGCTAGCTTTAATCTATTTTTCAATTTAAATAATATCTAACTTAATGCACATTTTTAACTACTTTTTAACCCTAATTTGAATCTAATCTAAAATACATGCAATTAACATAAAAAATATAAGCGTCGTTCAAAATCTAGGTTAAATATTAAACCTTAGCATTCCAGTAAATGTTTCGCAAGCGAAACGCCCACTCTGGAATGGAAAACAAATGAGCAAAACACTATTGAACTACACAATAACACACATTTAACTATATAATGACACACTACTAAACTTCACAACACACAACTGAACAACACAACAACACACTACTGACCTACACAACCACACACTACTGACCTACACTCCTGAATAAAATAAGTGTCCAACTAAGTAGGGAATCGTTCTCTCCAACCGGACTTTGTAACTGCATCTCTAAGACCACCCCCAAACACGACCAATGGGACAGGTACACCCAAACAAGGTGTTTGAGAGTGTGTGTGTGTGTGTGTGTGTGTGTGTGTGTGTGTGTGTGTGTGCAAGGGAGTGGGTTTATAATGTGATATTTGTGGAATTATGTGTGTGTGTGTGTTTGTGTGTTTCTGCTAAGATTCTGTGAATTTAAGTGGGAGAGGGGCTTGTTTGTCGAGTCTACACAAACTAGCAACAGGAGCTGCAGTGTATACGTATATAAGGGCTTAGACCGAGCAGACCACAAACGCCCTGACACACCAATCTGCTGCTGACCAGACCCCAGACACTGAAGATGAGAGTGGTGAACTTGGTATGTCCTGTATATCGCTGTGTTAACAAACTACAGCTATTGGAATATGTACATTTCGGTGGATAACAATTATTACTACTACTTATCTGACAAACAGGATCATCTTTTCTGCGTCTATGTGTACAATAATGTCCCCAACTGTAACTGTTTATTGTTTAATAACTAATGGTTGGTGTGGGAGGATATGGGTGGTCTTGGTGTGAGCTTTTGTCTGTCTGTATGTTTGTAATGTATGTTTTCTTTTTTGTGAATTCCTCTCGAAAACAAGATGATTCATCTCAAGGGGTTTTAAAATTGAAATTGAAATCACATATGCAAATATTAATTGAATGTGTGTCCGTGTACATCTACAGGGTCCTGACCCATCTTTGGTGTATCGACCAGAAATTGTAGAAAAGCAATACAAGGATAAAGAGGATTACAGAAACTTTGAGGTAATGCCTTAAAGGTCCCATGACATGAAAATCTCAATTTATGAGGTTTTCTAACATAAATATGAGTTCCCCTAGCCTGCCTATGGTCCCCCAGTGGCTAAAACTTGCGTTTGGTGTAAAACGAGCACTAGCTGTTCTGCTCGCCTTTGAAAAAACGGAGGCTCAAGCACGCTGATTTGGAAATCTGTGCTCATGACGTCATGAGGAATCTCAGCTCCTCCCCTTACTCTGCCTGGCCCGCCCAGAGACGTTGGCCCGCCAATGAGACTCGACCGTGCGAGCGCCACATGTGTGTGTGTGTGTGTATGTGTGTGTGTGAATACACACACTGTAACGCAAGTGTTTTTTGTCGGTTCTTTGACGTGTCTTGTATTTCCACAACGAGACTGTCGCGGGGGTTATCTAAGCCATGGTTGAGAAGGAATTGGGGGAAAGGAACTTTGGTTTGACTCGCTGAAGTACATGAACTGCGACATGCCGCCGGTTGCCGCGAGGCACCATCGCCCGGCAGCAGGCAGCCGGCCGCAGGCAGCGCGCGGTTCAGTCGACTTCAGGTTGATGTGGAAGAACCAGAGAAGTCGCAGAACCCGACAAAGTCGTTTGTGATTCATAATATCGTCTGGAGGCGCACACAATATGTTATATGATATAGATATCTATGTATCATATGATATTATTTAGATATAGAGCTCCAGGACTGTAACGCAAGTGTTGTACACTTCCTTGTTATTTGGATAACCGTTCTGCTGTTGGTGTGATGGCGCATAACACGTCTGGTATTTCTACAACGAGACTCGTATTGGGGGTTATCTCAGCCAAGGTTGAGAATGAATTGGGGGGAAGGAACTTTGGCTTTGACTCCCTCAAGAACATGAACCACGACATGGAGGAGAAAGGGATTGTTGGCGGCGAATGTCTCCCGCTTGAGCCCCGCTGAGGGACCACCGGCGGAGGTGCATAAGCGCTGCCCGGCAAAGATCCCTTTCTCCTCCTTGTCGTGGTTCATGTTCTTGAGGGAGTCAAAGCCAAAGTTCCTTCCCCCAATTCATTCTCAACCTTGGCTGAGATAACCCCCAATACGAGTCTCGTTGTAGAAATACCATATACGAGAGTCCGACGTCACACCAACAGCAGAACGGTTATCCAAATAACAAGGAAGTGTACAACACTTGCGTTACAGTCCTGGAGCTCTATATCTAAATAATATCATATACATAGATATCTATATCATATAACATATTGTGTGCGCCTCCAGACGATATTATAAATCACAAACGACTTTGTCGGGTTCTGCGACGTCTCTGGTTCTTCCACTTTCACATCAACCTGAAGTCGACTGAACCGCGCGCTGCCTGCTGCCGGCTGCCCGCTGCCGGGCGATGGTGCCTCGCGGCAACCGGCGGCATGTCGCAGTTCGTGTAGGCTACTTCAGCGAGTCAAATCAAAGTTCCTTTCCCCCAATTCCTTCTCAACCATGGCTCAGATAACCCCCACGACAGTCTCGTTGTGGAAATACAAGACACGTCAAAGAACCGACAAGAAACACTTGCGTTACAGTGTGTGTATTCACATTGATGTGGACGTTGAAGAACCAGGAACGTCGGAGAACCCAACGCGGTCGTTTGAGATTCATAATATCGGCTCACACAGCTTTTGGCCGTGATAATATATATTATATGATATAGATATCTGTGTAGGCTATATGATCATATTTAGATATAGAGCTCCAGGACTCCCGTGTGTTCTAGAATATTTACAGAACACGGCTAAAGGCTGTGTGCGGCTCGCCATTGCGATACATCCACTGTAAACAGAGCGCATGGTGGCTGCAAGCTGCTCAGGGCCACACCCCCACCCTCCTCCTTGACACGCCCACCGAAACAGCGCATTTGGGGGAAGCTCAATGTGCGACTGGCTCGGAGTGGCTGTAACTCTGCACCACGGCTGAATTTAGGGAACGTCTTTGAATACTGTGTTAGTTGCCCACTAATACCTATATTAAAGAATACATAAAATAGCATGTCATGGGACCTTTAATAACTGTCTTCATTCAAACTGTGCACTAAATTATGGTTTAGCTGTTTTCTGTTCATGACTCATGTGACTTTTGTGTGTTTTAGAGTGGAGGTCTTTTCGATCGAGTCTTCCACACATACAAGATAATGCACAGCATCCAGACTCTGGACTTTGTCCAACTAAAGGTGAACGGTCAAAACAAATGCAAACATGCTCGCACACGCACACACACTCGCACACACACACACACACTCGCACACACACACACTCGCACACACACACACACAAACACACAATAACACACATACGCACGCACACACACACACAAACAAGCACACACACGCACTCACACGTGCACACACACACACACACACACACACACACACACACACACACACACACACACACCAAGGGTCGCAGTCCACTCTCAATATTTTAGAAGGGCCAATTGAAGAAAAAGTACCAATACCAGGCTTGCCTTTGTGGAGGAACTTCAGGATGTTCTGGACTGACAGCAGTGATTGCATTGGCGTTAGCCTGCCTTCTGGGCCACGGCTCTGACTGTATCTCTATGATGACGTACCGCTGGGCGCCACCTGACCCTCCTCTAGCACTCCGAGTGGTCCCACTGCAGCCACTCCCAGATGGGGGTGATGGACGCAGTCATGTCCCTGGACCAGCTGGTGGATGAGTCAGATCCCGACGTAGACTTCCCCAACTCCTTCCATGCCTTCCAAACAGCCGAGGGAATCCGGAGGGAACACCCCGATAATGGTACAATGGACTCACGAGCAAGAGAGAGAGGGGGGGGGGGAGGAGAGGGAGAGAGAGAGAAAGAGAGAGAGAGAGAGAGAGAGAGAGAGAGAGAGAGAGAGAGAGAGAGAGAGAGCGAGAGCGAGAGAGAGACAGACAGAGACAGAGATTGAGTTTGTCAGGGGGACTTTTACCCAAAAATAATATTCGAAGTTCGTTTGTTTCGAATATTTATTAATAATATTTTTACCATTAAATGCCTTCAGTAAGACCTGTATGGTATAAAACGCAAGATATATATGTTTTGTCCACCAGAGGGCAGTGTATCAGTCAACGTCACATTGCAGCTTGCCGGGATGTAGTGTAGACAGGTGGGCTCTCAAGTTGCTGGTTGCCCCGTGGTATGAGAGTTTGGTCCTACATATTCTACATATTACTTTATCCTTACCGGTTATTTCCCCCTGTATTTTTTCGAACTCAAAGTAGCGCCACACTTTGCTTTTGAAATGGTCAGGAGTGTAAATTTCGATATCTTCCTCGGGCGTTGTTGTCGGTGTTGACGCGGCCATTTTTTTGTTATAAAATACAAATTTGGCGCAAACCAGGACGCAACGCCACCTACCGGAGCCCATGACAGATAATAGCCTTGCTAATGAGCTCGCGATTCACAACTTCACCAGGCGTGAAAAAGCCTCGGAATCTGAATTGAAAACAACGTTCAAGCAAAGACATTTACAAAAAATAATGCCCATAACAGGTTCGAATGTTAAGGGCTGCCTTACATTCGTGCGAATATTGATTTATTTTTTGATATTCGAATTATATTCAAATAATGAAGTTCGGAGTTAAAGCCCTAGTAAGAATCAGGGGGAACTCAATGAACACCTCGCTATCAGAACACCTCGCTGCACCCCAGACCATAAGGTACAAGTTCAGTTCATCCATTGATTGTGTTGTTCTCTGTCATCCTTCAGGCTGGTTCCAGCTGGTGGGGCTCATCCATGACATCGGGAAAATCATGGCTCTTTGGGGAGAGCCCCAGGTACGAGTTTCACTGGCATTTGTAATATTATAAGTATGTTTGACTGGTCTCTATGGTGACTGGTCTCCATGGTGACTGTTGGTGACTAGTCTCCAGACTGACCGGTCTCCATGGCGACTGGTCTGCAGACTGACCGGGTTTTGACGTTGTAATTCAGTGGGCAGTGGTCGGAGACACCTTCCCTGTTGGCTGTCGGTTCCAGAACTCCATAGTGTTCAGGGAAAACAGTTTCCAGGACAACCCAAACACCTCTGACCCCGTGTACAGGTAGGGTGTCCCACATCTTGGGTAACATTATTTATTACAGCGTTACCGATATGCTAAAATACTCAGAGGCCTACCTCACTCACCATACACAGATATCAAAAACCTTTTTCAATTAACTTTCTAAATGTCTTCTCTAGCACTGAATGTGGAATCTACACAAACAACTGTGGGCTGGAAAAAGTCAACATGTCTTGGGGTCATGATGGTAGGAACCTGATGAGATTTGAAGGACAGGATGTAGGCCTACTGTAGATCAACACATAATGACGCCTGAAACATCTGGCAGGCCACGTACAAACCTCCTCCCCCGTATCGGATAACTTTATTGATTGTCCTCAGTGTAACTATGTTGCTTTACAGTGTCAATTAAATCCATTCACCTCTCATTCTATTTTTACTTTCTATCGGTTATCATGTAGTATGTGAAACTCATTGTAACTTTAAATAAACCTACCTTAGTAACCTACCTTTTGTGCTTCTACACCAAACCCTGTTAGGAAGGTTGTTCTGCATTAGACAGATCTTCTTTCTCTTCTCTTACAGAGTATCTGTACAGAGTGATGAAGTATAATGAATGCTCTATCCCAGAGGAGGTAAGAGAATACGTGGTATCAGGAATCGCAATATCGGCGAGGAGTCATAAGTCCCTGATGATCGAGTGTAGAGTATCAAACTATAGAAGGTGAAGAAAGCAGTGAGAAGTTAGTGATTTGGAGTTCATGCTGTGCATCAGATCCCACCTTTCTTCAGTAAAGGAACCACTTTAAAGTGGTTCTGCAGTATGACATATCTCAAAGAGAATGAAACTTTAATGAGTATGTATGTAAAAATACCAGTGGGGATAAATAACCATTGTCATTTCGTTTTGAAGGGCTTGTATATGATCCGCTTCCACTCGTTCTACCCCTGGCACTCCAATGGCGACTACATGCATCTCTGCAATGAGAAGGATCTGCGCATGCTCCCCTGGGTTCAGGAGTTCAAGTACGTATAGTTCTCACACACACGTCACGCGCAAACAAACACCCCCTTTCCACGCTTGCTTTTTCATCAACGGACTCTTGTCTTGTTTCCAGCAAATTCGACCTGTACACAAAGACTGCTGAGCTGCCCGACGTCGAAGCCCTGAAACCGTACTACCAATCCCTCATCGACAAGTACTGCCCTGGAATCCTTAAGTGGTGACCGGGAACACGGACCGACCCGGGCCAGAACCGGCCTCCACCCTCCGGGATCGAGGAAATATATACATTTTTATATACTCATATACACAGAATATACATATATATACTCATACATTGAGAGGAATTTGATGTACAGAGTATTTTTGCTTTATAATTTTTTATTTAACCTTTTTATATCCGATTCACTGAAGAGAAAGTGCACCACTTATATAGGCTCCTTTGTTTTCTCTAAACTCATAACTCATAGCTATGAATGGCATGCCTGTTTCAAATATTGTCTCTTCAAATAAACAATGTTATTCTCATTTTATTCTGAATTCTACAAAAACATTTATTGTACATATGAATTATAGTAACAAGACATATTTTTGGCGAAAGTGCAGTGTAGTTCTAAAGTCTATGTAATGTAAATACCTCAGACATGAGCCACATTAAGTAAAATATTTCAGATGAAGAAAACACGTGGTCATACACCCAATACAGTCAATAAAACAACCTGAAAACATGTGTGACAGCACCTAATTTACAAACTGCATGGATATCTGATTAAACGTGTGAAAACACTCGCATTGCATCTCTCTTGGTATCTGGGTACAGACAGCATCTTCAAACCATTTGATTAGGTAGCAGCTCTCGGGTTCTTGGTGGGACAAACGATATACTTTGAATGGAAGTGTACCGGTGCAGTGCTGCAAGGCGTTGCAGTTAAAGCAGCTTACCACCCAAAAAAATACAAATAACATTTAAGACCTCTTTGGCTATTCTGGGAGTCCACTTTCAAGGCCATGATGAAGGGAATAATCTACTTTATTTGCGCTTCTTCATGCCAGAAGCATCCGTTTTTCTTGGGACATCTGCACGCTCGTCCTCTTCCTCCTCCTCTGCCTGCTCTTCATCCCCAGGGTCATTCTTATCTTCATCTTCACTTTCCTCTGGTTTTACTTTGCAAACCTCCTCGTCCTCCTCCTCCTCCTGCTGCTCTTCGTCCCCAGGGTCATTCTTATCTTCATCTTCACTTTCCTCTGGTTTGACTTTGCAAACCTCCCCATCCCCCCCCTCCTCCTCCTCCTCCTCCTCCTCCTCCTCCCCGCCCTCTTCTGGGGGCGTCTCTGCCCCCGGGGTGGCGTCCTGGGCTGTCCTGTTGGACCCCCCCTGCCGGGCTGCCCCTGGGCGGGCCGGCCTGGGGGGGGGGGTCCGTGTGAGGCAGAGGCACAGCACCGCGCTGCCCGCCATCAGGCTCCAGATGAGCGCCGGTGCCGACTGGCCCTTCACCTGCGAGCGCAGCCATTGGACGGCGCGCGGGACCGTGGCGTTGGACGGACGGCGGGGAGACGACTTGTCCTGCAGCCGCGAGGTGGGATTAGATTGTGAATGAATGAATGAGTGAATGAGTGAATGAATGAATGAGTGAATGAGTGAATGCCCATTACCACCCGAACATTTGCAGAGGGACAGAATTACAAAGTTTTGGAACACAAATAACAAATGTGTCAACTCCCAAATAGAATAAAGAGCATAAAGTGGGTCTTGATATATGAGCTCGGTAATGGAAGCCTCGTTGACAGTCGGTATCTGTAGATCAGGCAGGCCTTCAGCCCGTTGAAAGCCACTCCCAGAAGTAGAAGAGATTATACGACCAATCAGCGCTAGTGGGAGGGGTTTTTAGTTCATGGGGTACCAGGTGCGCCCCAGTCTGCAGAATGGGGCAGCACCCATGAGGACGAGCTTCAATGGCCAATTATAGGCCAAACAATGTTTCACAAGGATGGACAAGCCTTTGTCCTCTGCTGCGCATTTGTCGCTGGTGAGTAACAGCGAAGAGAGCGAGAATTTAACTTGGTTATTTTAATGTGATTCGCTGGATTGGCCCGATGTCTTTGAACAACATCAGGCCATATGTGGAAATACATATTTCCGACAATCCCGGATTGATGCAAAAAGCCAACTTGAATATCTAGATTGTATCAGTTGGCTAGGATAATGTGCAATGTTATGTGTTCTTGGAGAGGGTCGTTCTCCAATTAAAAGCATCTTTATATGATGGCATCTCTTCCCAGAATCCCTCCGTGGTCCATACCTTGAGCCCGTGCTGGTAGAGCATGTTCTCCAGGAACGGGTCTCCGAGGTAAACAGTGGGGTAGAACTCCTCCACGTACACCCTCCTCCACCAACGCTCTGGGTACGACCTGCACGCGCACACACACACACACACACACACAATCAGAACCCTGCTCTAAAGCCTTGCATCACAACCCTTCACTGTAACCCTGTATCACAAGAACAACAGAACCGGGCAACAGAAGGCTAGCAGTAATTAAAATGTCATGAAAACCTGTTTTATTCACATTTTTCATAAAAATGTTAATGGTTCCATACAAAAGAAAAACTAATTTCACTACACAGTGGAGTGAAACGGTGAAGGAGAAAGGGGAGACGCACCCGTCCTCCTTGGGCTCGGTGAACCAGTACTTGTAGAGGTGCGCCCGTAGGAAGGCGGGCGGCTGCGCGTGGAAGGGATACCGGGACGCGTCGGCCTGGAGCAGCTCCACCACTGCAGAGGGGACAAAGAGCGGTCTGAGAGCCGGGCGCCAGCCGCACGCCGTCTCCACCAGGGGGCACACTCCGACCCCACCCGGCTCGCCTACACCCATCGCAGAATGTACCGCTATGCACACACGTGTCATCTAACGGGAATTATTATTGGGCGAGGCTATTTGCAGCCCTGGTACAATTATCAGTACATGGTGTTTGTACCCTGGTGCCATTATCAGTACATGCACACAGAAATGTGTTCTATTAATGAATCGCAAAGGTTTTCTTTAGCCCAACGGTGTGGCCAAGGCTATTCTTACCAGGGGTACGAAGAGACACTCCCGATTATTCTTTCTTTATGCATGCTCTAGCTTAATGACCCGTCGTATGGAACCGTCCATTACCACACGGAGGTGTAATGGACCTCTGAAGAATAAGTGCCGGCTCCGAGGCTTCGGGTCCCTCTGTCATTCCATCTAGTTTCCACTGGGTTAAAGCAGCATTAATAATCGTTTACTACTTTAACCGCAACGACAACCTAAAAAAAACAGATGGAAACTAGATGGAAAAAGTGTGTAGATCAAAACGTGACGCAGCTTCGACTTCTCCACCACGCACAGAGTTTGTTATGTACGATCTTTCATAACCCCGTGTTATCTCCCAGAGACATGTGACCCAGGGAACCGGAGCCTTGGAGGCGGGGCTTATCCTCCAGAGGTCACGGTTCTACTGATCTGATCCACAGTCCTGACGGGCGTCCAACACTTTGGGGTGCAGAGTGAGCGGGCATACACACACATACCATCGCTGTTGCCCTGCAGCAGTCGGTACATCAGGCTGGTGAACCAGGGCGCCTGGGAGTGGGGGCCCAGCGCAGCGAACCACATCTGCCAGTCAAGCCGGGGCTGGTGGGGGGTCACCAGGGGGGGGGGCGTGCTGGCATTCCCGGGCTTGTACATGAAGTCGATCTCCTGAAATGAGAGGGACTACATTGAGTTATAGTTGTGAAAAGGGTTGCTGTGGCAACCGTATCCAGCATACACCATATCACCTCAACCCCAAAGAGACTGATTATCATCAACATCAGGGGGGTGTCCTTCAATCATGAGATTTCCTAAGCGAACACTGGATGGCGCTGTTCCCAACACTAGCTCACTGTAGGCAGGACGGTGCAACGGGTTCATTGGCAGCACACAGATGGGCCCAAACTAAAGAGAGGCTGACGAGAATGGAGGTTTTCCAGTTGCGTTTCTCGTCATGTGACTTGTTTGACCATGCATTTTCCGTATAATTATGAAACGCATGATTTTGTCTCCAGGTTAACAAAAACCTCTTCAGTTATTCAGCATATTTAATAATCTGTAATAAAAACTGAATTAAGAACTGCCTGGCTGATGAGACTACATCCAGTCGAGGACCAAGTGCCTCGTGGTGGTACGAACGGACCCCACAAGAGCCCCCAGAACCCCCCCCCCACCTCACCGTCCAGGTGACCCGGTCCTCCCCCCCACCTCACCGTCCAGGTGACCCGGTCCCTCCCCCCCCCACCTCACCGTCCAGGTGACCCGGTCCTCCCCCCCCCTCCCCCCCCACCTCACCGTCCAGGTGACCCGGTCCCCCTCCCCCCCTCCCCCCCCACCTCACCGTCCAGGTGACCCGGTCCCCCCCCCCCCACCTCACCGTCCAGGTGACCCGGTCCCCCTCCCCCCCACCTCACCGTCCAGGTGACCCGGTCCCCCTCCCCCCCCACCTCACCGTCCAGGTGACCCGGTCCTCCCCCCCCACCTCACCGTCCAGGTGACCCGGTCCTCCCCCCCCCACCTCACCGTCCAGGTGACCCGGTCCTCCCCCCCCACCTCACCGTCCAGGTGACCCGGTCCTCCCCCCCCACCTCACCGTCCAGGTGACCCGGTCCTCCCCCCCACCTCACCGTCCAGGTGACCCGGTCCCCCCCCACCTCACCGTCCAGGTGACCCGGTCCCTCCCCCCCCACCTCACCGTCCAGGTGACCCGGTCCCCCTCCCCCCCTCCCCCCCCACCTCACCGTCCAGGTGACCCGGTCCTCCCCCCCCCACCTCACCGTCCAGGTGACCCGGTCCCCCCCCACCTCACCGTCCAGGTGACCCGGTCCCCCCCCACCTCACCGTCCAGGTGACCCGGTCCTCCCCCCCCACCTCACCGTCCAGGTGACCCGGTCCCTCCCCCCTCCCCCCCCTCCCCCCCCACCTCACCGTCCAGGTGACCCGGTCCTCCCCCCCCACCTCACCGTCCAGGTGACCCGGTCCCCCCCCACCTCACCGTCCAGGTGACCCGGTCCTGGCTCCCCTCGATGACGACCTCGGGCCGGCCCCCCACCCCGGTCATCCTCCTGAAGAGGCCGTACGAGTTGACCAGCTGCAGGCGGTCCACGGACTGGTGGGCCTGCCGCACCCCGGGCCACAGTCGGCCCGCCGAGTCCTGCTCCAGGTAGGTGAAGGGCACCTGGGGGCGGGGTCAGAGTCACACCAGGCCATCCACTCAGTAGTTTGGCAACTTTTTAAGAATTCTATTATGATTTAGCCTGTTTATTAAAGCTTTATTAACTTTAGGAAGAGTGCCATGGTGAGCTTATCGTTTTAAAAACTATGTTTTTGTATTCCGAAGAGCACCTTCGCACTAACTGATTCACTTAACCAGAACTACGCCGTAGCCTCCCTACCCGTCTACCTTACTATTATCTGGTAGTGTTTTTTTTTTTCATGTTTTTCTTTTTAAAAAAAGGTGACAAATTATACCACCAGGTGCGAGTATGATTAGCGTTTTGAAAATCTGCCTCTTCTGAGATCACAAGTGGTTAAAACTAGATGTATGACGGGTAGATGAACAACGTTTGCTACGGTCCACTGGGTAGTCTGGTAGACTGACCTACACATCTAGGTGGACACGCCCACTTGTGATCGGCAGATTTTCCAAACGACTTGTAATGGCTAATCACACTCACACCTGGTGGTATGATATTTCACCTTTAAGGGGTTTCAGTGCTGAGCTTCAGTTCAGGTGTTAAGGCGGGGCCTACCAGGCTGATGGAGAACATGGCAACCGCCGCGGCACCAAACACCATCCACTGGAGAGTAGACAAGAACCTCTTGAAGAAACCCTCCACACAGGCACACCTGCAACACACACACACACACACACACACACACACACTCATTAGCATCTGTACCGTAGCAGCACACCTCTCCCAAGTGGCCAAGTTGGCCTGGCCAGACTGGCCACACTCACACTGGCAGATTTGAGCACGGCTGGCCTTTCATTTTGTATAACAGTGAAACAATTTTATTTATTTTATTTTGTGTAAAGCAGAAGGTTTTTTGCTGTGCAAAACTGTTGTTAAATAAAGTATATTATTAAGAATTTTTTGGTATTTATTTGAGATACATTATGGTTTTTATTAATCGAGCAACAGAAATAGATAACCATCCAATTAGTCATTAGATTAGTCGACTAATCGATGAAATAATCACCCGATTAATCGTTTAATAAATAATCGTTTACCCCCAGCCCTAACACACACACACAGCTAAAGATACAGAGCAATGATCTGCCCTCATATATGGCCTGGGAGCAGTTTAGAATTTAAAAATGAAAAACACATTTTGCATCTTTCATAAGTTCCTTAAGCCTGTTAAAGCGATACCGTCATGGTCAGCTATTTTTAAAGTATAGGAGATTACTGATTCATAGGGCTGTTGGGAAATGGAAATCTGTTACTTCAACTCTGTTTCCACAAAATGTCCAAATGGGACAAATCACCTAAATGGGTCACACTGATTAATGATTTATTTTACCTTGATTTCACAACAGGTGTATGAGGCAGTTCTCCCTTAAAATGAAAATAGCCATGTGTGACAAGTGGTCTAGGTCCTACCTGTACATAGAAGAGACCATCTCCCAGAAGAGTGAGAGAAGACCCACCCAGATACAGGGGATGGTGACAGTCTTCAGCCACTGGTTGAACTGGTGGAACGTAAACGCTGTAGAGATACATTACAGTCAATCAATACGTCTAGCCTTTCTAATGCCAGCACTCTGACTTCTACCAAGTGTGTTCTCTTGAGATGAAAGAGTTAGGGTAAGTTTAGGATTCTCCAAAAATAAAGAGTATAAACTCGACAATAAACTCCAATGGTGAACGAACAAAGCAAAGTAGACTTATAGACTTAGTATGGTCTTCAAATCCAAAATACATACCCAGACAATACTGTAGCCCTCAACAGAAGAATGCAACTTAATTAACACATAAAAGGTTTGAACGTGTGCGTGTCAATATACCCCCCCCCCCCCCCCCCCCCCCCCCGAGAGCTGTACCTGTCCTGGAAGTGACACTTTTCTTAGCCCAGTCCAGCTGCAGGTCAAAGCAAACGACGGCTCCGAATATCAGGCCGGACCAGACGGCTATCTCCAGCAGGTAGCATAGCCAGGACCACCGCTTAGACTCAGGCTGGGAACCTGAACGGAGAAGAGACCCCAACCAGAAAACAACCGCTTGTGATCCACTTGCCTCACAAGTCACACTTTCAATGTTAATCTTAAGTCTGATTCTTGATCCAAACACCTGGGATTCTCAATTGGGTGAACAAGTCAAGGTGCCACGTTTGTTAAATATAAAACATATTGAATGCTGCTGATAAATACAGTGAGGACCAGAAATGAGAGTGTTCTTAAGGGTTCCATCGGAATCACTGCGGACCCTAGGAAAAGTTATATGCAACCCCGACACTGACTGTTTGAAGAGGGAACTGCAGTTCTGTATGGACTGCAAAAATTAGTTAGCACAGTAAATGTGTTACAGACATGGAGTGATATCACTTGAAAAGAGACCTATGTTTGGTGTGGATGGAGGGTAACTAAGGCTGTACTGATGGGTCGTGGGGGTTCATAAGACTCAAAAGGTTAGGAAACAGCTCTATACCAAACTCAAACTGCCAGGAGAATAGACCTAGATCATAATACAAGACATCAGGAATATAGGTGTGAATATAATGAGTGAGGCATGTGTGTCTCACTCCACCAACCAGTACCGTTGGTGGTCTGTGGCTTGCGGAGCAAGAAGTTGACATGCTGGTCGTCCAGTAGAGAGAGACACAATGCCAGGGTCAGCAGGTTGAAGAAGTTGTAATTTCCGGACAGGATGATGAGGACTTGCAATAGCAACTACCGGCGCGCACACACACACACACACACACACACACACACACACACACACACACACACACACACACACACACACACACACACACACACACACACACACACACACACACACACACACACACACACACACACACACACACACACACACACACACAGTACTTTGTTAAAATAGAGGAACATAATAAAAACTTCTACACAGGATGCTGTGTCATCCTGTGCGCCATGCAGATCAACGTTCTCTCCGCCCTTCTGGCCAAGCAGTGAGAAGACTCCCCTGTTTACATTGTAACTTCTTGTTGATTCGTAACCACTTGGAAACCAGCTGGGAAAGTTCAACTTAAACATCAGTAAGTTTTTAACAGTGAGCACATGACTTAGGTATTGATGCTGCAATTGATGGTGCAGTTTGAAACCAACAAATGGTTACAATGGAATTTTTAAGGACTTAAAAATACAAATAATAACTAATGCATGGCTGAGCCCATCTTTTCAGAACAACTGATGGTAGACACAGACTGTAAATCTCACAGGAACAAAGACATGGGAGAAAGGGCCCCGAACCTGCAGGTAGAAGGCTCCGAGGCGAAGCCTGCGCAACGGGCTGAAGAAGAGGAAGGGCACGGGTATCTCGATGACGAAGGTTCCCACCACACTGAGCTTCTGCCACCATACGGGCAACTGGTGGGCGAACCAGGCCAGGGAGGTAGGGATGCACTGGGTCTCGTAGTGGTACGTCAGAGCTGCACACACACACACACACACACACACACACACACACACACACACACACACACACACACACACACACACACACACACACACACACACACACACACACACACACACACACACACACACACACACACACACACACACACACACAAATAACAAGTGGAATGCTGAAATATTTCCTTCTCATAATACTCAGGACCAATAACAACATTGAACATCAAATAAACTCTCCTAGCATACTCCAGCATGACCTTCTGAAAGCTGCAGCTCTTCTCTGGGAACACTCTCCCCCCCCCCCCTCCCCCCTCCCTCCCTCCCTCCCTCCCTCCCCTCCGTAGCTCGTCCATAAGCTTAGACTACCTGCTTTGTTAGACTCGTGACACTTTTTAATGGTGTCACAAACTGACATTAAAAAGGTCTGTGGTCACAGCATTCTTATCTCTGTATGTTCAGCACCGAACAACGAAGAAGGTTCTCCCTGGGAACGGGACGTCTGAAGGAGCTGGTCTGGTCGTGAGGGTTGATAAATAAATTGTACCTCATCGTAGTTCTGCCGACAAAGCAATGTTCTGTGGCTCGTGTGCCCTTGTGTCTGTCTGAGTGGGGAAACTGTGGAAATGCTCCGACCCCTTTGGACGGAAGTGTCAAAGCTGAATGAATACAACTGGATCAATCTCTGAAAACTGTCCTTCCCCATACAACCGTGGGCCATGAAGGTGGACACACACACACACACACACACACACACACACACACACACACACACACACACACACACACACACACACACACACACACACACACACACACACACACACACACACACACACACACACCTGTGAGGCCCCACCAGGTAGGGCAGCGTGAGGTGAGCTTGACCACGCCCGACGCAAACATGAGCCTGAAGAGGAGCCAGCGCAGCAGCCAGAAGGTGACGCGGTCGTGCTGCCGCTCCACCCTGGGGCCCCCCCGGACCAGGCACAGCGGGGCCACCAGGACGCACAGGAACCCCGTCTCCAGCAGCAGGTTGTCCCTGGGGACGGAGAGCGGCGCATGAAGGACAGCTACGGGGGAGAGGGCTGCGTTCCAATAGTCGGTCGACTCTTCTACATCGTCGGGAGGCGTAGACTCACCACTGGAAGTAGAGGAACACCTGGCCCACCTGGAACAAGCACAAACTAAATAAAAAAACACGGAGTGGGAAGTATGATAATAAGATACGTTTTTAGACAAGGGATATGGAGAGCAACATTGACTTTTAAAAATCACCTGGTAAAGGGACAAATAAAGCAGCCAGAGAACGAAAAACACGAGGCTGTCTCGGAGTGGCTCCAGCAGGGTGGCGGCGAGGCTGAGGGCCGCCCCGACCAGGCACAGCAGCTCCACGGAGGTGTGAGTGCTCAGGCCGAGTTTAGGCGACAGCCAAAGCAACGTCGGCGACGACTGGAACTGCGCCCACAGGGACCGGTCGCCGCTGTAACGCAGCTGCTTCCGCGCAGGCAGCAAGCCCTCATTACCGTAAAGACCTATTAAAAATAGCACACGAATAATAGACTGGGTGATTCAAGACAGCTTTATTCAACTTTTTAATTATTCCCGGTGTTCATCATTCGTTATTCATCATTAGCATACGTCATTCCTTGAGCTTTAACTTTGAAATACTTTTGTTTTGCTTTAATCAAATGCAAGAACACGTCACCCGCGAGTGTGTATAACGTACAGGGTTACGCAGCAGGAGGCTTTTGTTGGCTCTGACCACACAGAACCGTCTGGAGAAAGTTCCAGACAGACAAGTCTGGGCATCTCCGATAACGGGGGGCGCGTATAGGCGTCGCGCAGAACTCACACGCTAGCAAGCTAACACACCGCTTTAGCTGAAACGTGCAAGATACAAGTCCCTTACCTGGTATTTGCATGTAAAGCGAGACAAAGGCAGACATGTATATCAACGCCATGCTCCAGAGGAACAGGCGGCGTGGCAGTGCAATGTAACCCATCGTGAGTGTCCTCCTGCCTTGACACCTAGCTGCAGAGACTGCACCTCTAGGACAAATCGCACAACCCGCGGCTGGAAGTGGTGGCTGTGGCTGGAGGAATTCATGTACATGGAGCCACGTGACCAGAAGACACGTAGAAACTGGCAGCAGCAGGCAGCAGGGAAACTCGGGATTCCACAGATTATGCTCATGGTCCAAGTTATTTTTTTTGTTATGATTATAGTAGACTCTCCCCAAAAATAAATCAAATAAATCATATTTGATAACGGCCTTGATTATTTTAGTGCAACTACACGTCTTTCCCCCACAGAAGCATAGCCCAGGGGCAACATGTGTGTTTATTAATAATAATAATAATAATACATTTAATTTAGAGGCGCCTTTCAAGACACCCCAAGGTCACCTTACAGAGCATATAGTCATCATAAATCGTTTAAAAAAATAATAATAAGATTGTTGTGCATACACCATTATTGCATTTTAAATATAAGTATTTTAATTAAATAAATACATTTGGTCGTACTTTTGGTTAACATCTAAGATTTAACAGTAGGCTACCAAAGAAAGATGAAATCTGGTATTCAAATGAGTTTATTGTGCAAGACATGAGAGGCAACCAAGCTGAATCATGATGAAGTGATTCTGCATTGTGCTAAACACAAAGCAATCTATGTACATTCAAGTTTCCAACAAAGTTTCAAATTGAATTGTTACTGCTTTAACATCATTCAAGTGTACCGGCATTCCGACACAATATGAGTCAAAATATCAGGACCTAGTTGCACATGCAAAATGAGCAGTCAGTTTACCAATGTAATTTCTTCTTACAAAATACTATATATTTTTTTAAATCACATAAAATATGTATTGCGCCACAGACTAGATAATATTAGGCTATTGACCGTATATATATATGTTTTTCCAGCATCAGACGATATTAACATTGGCTAGTTCAGTAGTATAGAGATGTTGTCTTTCAGTAAAAAAAGAAGAGATTTTGGACCAATTTGTACACTACAGTTTGAATTTTTTGTGGCTAAACATTGCGACAAACAGCTCCACGTTGTCCAACAAAAGTGAAACAGTTAAAATCAACAAGTGGTCGGCATCCTCTAAACGTATATTCTCATAATGAATCTATTGTACAATGAATTATTTATAATTCTGAAATATTATCTAAAGGCATTGAGTTATTATATGGAGGAGCCTTGTGTCACTTGAACACACTCAAACGGTTCCCAGACTTGAACAAATGGAGGCATCTATGTGATACTACTTAAGCAGGCTGGTACCAAACACACACAAAGTAAATGCAATTTGACAAAGAACACAACATGGTAGATTGGCTGGTAAAATTGGCTGGTATATGATGTCAAATCAGTCAAGTGATCGACGCTTTGCCCACAAGGGGGCATGTTTGGATGTTTAGTACAAGTGTACTCCAGGTAAACAAGCATCTTCGGAGACCAGTCTTAGTTCAATGTCACACAGTTGTGAGTTACCAATATTCTAGAACAAGTTAGTAGAGTTCCATTAGCGATGGGGATCTAGTTTGTTGTTAATACTCTTGACCAGAGCAGGGCAGGTTAAAATCTGAAATGAATCCTCCACGACGGACCCATCTAGTCCCTTTATAGTCGGGTGCGAGCGACAGCGGCTCTGCGTTGGGGATGAAACCCAAGCAAAGGAAGCTTCGTGTGTCCGCTCCCAATGGATGACGCAAAAAACACAAGCCGTCAAAACCAAAAGGCTTTCAACTGTGTGGATGGATGTAGGCCAGATCTCTTACTACCCGTTGTCGACAGAAGTCCAGGACGTTCACCTCAGGAGCACATACAAATGTTGTAATAAAAAAAAAAGTTAAAGAAAAGAAGCAGAGAGACAAAGAGTGTTGCCCTGGCCTTTGGAAGTTGACTTTGAGTGACGGATCCCTTGTGTTTGGACGGAGGGAAAGGTTGCCTGCCCTGATGGGGTTCTTGAGGGATTCAAGTAGGCCCGTCCGTCCCGCCGCAGGACGTGTGGATCAGAGTGGGCGTGGCCTCTTGGTCCGTGTCACGGACGAAGACGACTGCGTCGCCGCTCACGTTGATGAGACACTGAGCCTGGGGGGACGAGGACACGGTTAGAGGACCACCAGGTGAGCTGCGCTGATCTCAGCGGTCAGAAAGAGTGTGTGGGTGAGTGAGAGTGAGAGTGAAAGTGAGTGAGTGAGAGTGAAAGTGAGTGAGAGTGAGAGTGAGTGAAAGTGAGTGAGTGAGAGTGAAAGTGAGTGAGAGTGAGAGTGAAAGTGAGTGAGGTTCTTGTTGGGGTACCTGGTTCTTGTTGGGGTTCTCCATGAACACACACTCCTTCATGCTGTAGGAGACCACGGCGTTGCCCCCCAGGGCGGCCACATGCGCACGCACCATCGCGAACACCTCCGCTATGAACGTGTGGAGAAAGCCACTCACACCGCCCTCCTGCAGAACACACACACACACACACACACACACACACACACACACACACACACACACTTAAGTACATGCTTGGGAATACAATAACATCATGATCAGATGGTCCATGTACCCCCTCCCTCAGATCCTCTTCCTCCGTACACCCGTCTGTCCCCCTGCCTGTCTCACCACCAGGGGGCGCACAGCATTCCGCCGCTCGGCCCCCCGTCTCTTGAATTCAGTACCACCCCAACTCAGAAACACTGATTCATTCCCCCGATTCAAACCCCGACTCAAAACACATCGTTCAAAACCGATGTGCCTAACCTGATGCCAATCACCCATGTCTGTTATTATAAGGCCTAAAAAAAAAAAAGTTTGGTTCCTGTTGGTTGTCAGTTGAGGTCATGGGTAGGTAGGAATTTGTTATTTCTTTATTTTATTTTTCCAGCGGCAGCGAATGATAGGTAGGTTGTTTTCATTTAAAAAGGAGAAAATTCGCTCATCCTTGCACAGAATGGAGAGGTGCAGTACCAAAACGTAAAAATTCATTTTTTTTTTAAAGCTCATAAGATAATTTGGGTCGCACATAAATTGACAGGGTCGGTCGGAAACCGGAACCAAACAATTATTTTTTTAGGCCTAACTTCTCTCTTTCTTATTGTTCTTTCTTTCTAATGACCTTTGTGTACGGTTCTTCTTCTTCTTCTTATTATTATTATAATGATTATAGCTGCCCCCCGCCCCCGTACCTCCCGCAGCGAGGGTGGTCTCGCGGATGAAGAACATGTTGATGATGCCCAGGTACTTGATGAGCCGCGTGCCGGGCAGGAAGGACAGGGGCGTCATCTTCACCACGGTTGACCGCCGTGCCCCCCCCCCCCGCCGCCCGAGGAGCGCGTGGAGCGCAGCGAGCGGGACCGCCCCTCCGGAGGGGGCTGCAGCGCTCCGAGACGAGACTGCAGCGGGAACGCCGGGAGAGAGAGAGAGAGAGAGAGAGAGAGAGAGAGAGAGAGAGAGAGAGAGGAGAGAGAGAGAGAGAGAGAGAGAGAGAGAGAGAGAGAGAGAGAGAGAGAGAGAGAGAGAGAGAGAGAGAGAGAGAGAGAGAGAGAGAGAGAGAGAGAGAGAGGCAGGGGGAGAGAGAGAGGGAGGGGGGGGAGAGAGGGAGTGAGGCAGGGGGGTAGAGAGAGGCAGGGGGAGAGAGTGAGGGAGAGGGAGAGAGAGAGGACAGGGGGGAGAGAGGGAGAGAGGGGGGGGGGGAGAGAGGGAGTGAGAATGGAAAAAAAAATATTAAAATAAAAAACAGCAAAGGGACAGAAGGAAGGTTGCAAGAGGGTAAAGCCAGGTGGAGGATGAAACATGTAGAATGGATATTGTCGTATAGTTGACGTAAACATTGTGTACTAGTTCTTTGCAGGGGTCCGCTGAGCGTGTGCATGGGACCACGTAGACCACAACCACGTGCATGTAAACAACAACAACAATGTGCACGAGTCTCGTCTTGAAAACAACAGCGGGCGACAGAGTGGGTAGCGGTGTGGTAGCAACACGCACGCACACATAAACAGCCCAAAGTGCCATGCATTCAGCGCGGCAGGAGGACGGACAGACAGTCACACAGTCTGCAGACAGACAGACAGACCTGGGCACAGCTGCGCCGTGTGTTTACATGTGTGTGGGGCCTATCTGCAGTGAGGTGCATGGCTGGATGGTTACAGAGAGCTGGAGAGGAGAGGAGAGGAGAGGGGGGGGACAGCTGTGGTCTGAGCACATGAATCAGAGCGAGAGTGTGAAAGATGCCTTCTACTGCGTGATTCTTCTACTGCACAGAGGAGGTGAGGGCGGCTTGTGTCGGTACTAAGACTGAGTGAAGTTTAGTCATTCATCGTTGACCACTAATATCTACACTAGACCGGGGCCCACTTCAGAGAGCGTCTGTGGTTTGAGTCCCAAATGGAGGAGAGTAAAGGGGGGAGAAGCCAGGTTGATTATTTTAAATTAATTACAGAGTGAATGCACTTATACCTGGTGAGGTCACATCGCACACTCTGCACTAGCAATAGGAGTCCCCCTGAGGGGCGGGGCTTTCACACTCTAGCCAATAATAAGCTGGCGCTTGATTTAAAGCTCCGCCCCCCAGAGGCATGCGGGGAGGGCTGTGTGAGAACTTGCATGTGTGCGCATGTACCTATGTGTGTGTGTGTGTGTGTGTATCCTATGTGTGAGTGAGCAGAGTGCGTGTGAGAGGTACGATGTACTGCGTCGGTATAAGGATGATCACCGAGCGGCTAGCGACTGAGTCCTCCTACTTGTCTTAACTGATCCTCGTCTTATGTGTGAGCTTTCAGCCTAATCAGCTCTAGCCAGGTGCTGCATCTGTCTGCAAAGGAACCGTAATCAACCGAGGTAGCTGGAGAGAACACACACACACAAACCACCACAGGCATTCACATGTCCCACCCAAAAAACAACAAACAGAAAACAACACACACACACACACACACACATCACACACACACACACACACACACACACACACACACAACACACACACACACACACACACACACACACACACACACACACACACACACACACACACACACACACAACAAAAACAAAAGAAAAACAATATAAGAGGATGATGGGCTTGGGCACAGCGGGTAACCTGTCCCACAGACCAGAGGATGAAATCAAAACATAGCAGTGTCGTTGTCATGGGAGCAGGAGGAGAGGTGTGTCAGAGGGGGTGGGGGGGGGGGGACAAACGGCTTACCTCTGGACGGACCGCCGGCGTACTCTGGGACACCTGAAGACACACACCAGGGGGTACGTTATAGCTGCACACCGTGGAGGCTGCCCTGTCTCACTGCACTCCCTCGCTCCCTGTCTCTCTCTCTGCCCGTCGGTCTCTCTCTTCCTGTCTGTCTCTCTATGTTAATCTGTCTCTCTGCCCGTCGGTCTCTCTCTTCCTGTCTGTCTCTCTCTCTATGTTAATCTGTCTCTCTGCCGTCGGTCTCTCTCTTCCTGTCTGTCTCTCTATGTTAATCTGTCTCTCTCTTCCTGTCTGTCTCTCATGTCCATCTGTCTCCGCTCTCTCCTTCCTTCCTCCCTGTCTCTCACTCCTCCTGTCTCTCTATCCGTCGGTGTCAGTCCTTCCGTCTCCGTCCCGTCTGTCTCCCTCTCCGTCCGTCCGTCTGTCTGTCTCTCTACGTGCGTCTCCCTCAAGTTCCAACATTTTGGATCAGAATTTGAGCGCGAGACAGATTTGGAGTTCCTATCGCGCTAAAGACTTGGGTTGGCCCGGTGGGTGCGGCGCTACTTAAACACAAACCCTTCCCTCTGGATAAGAAGCAGAGACACCAGGATCATGGACAGATACAAGAGGTCCTACGCCATCCTACACCGGGGACGAGGGCCTCGTGGGAGCTAGACCCCGCCGCGCAGAGCTCTACGGGCACTAGGGGGGAGCTACGGCCACTAGCGCAGGGCGTTACCTGGAGAGGACACCATCAACAGGTGGTTTTTGTGGAGCGTTGCGACCGGTGTGAGTAAAGAGCTCGTACCTGGGGCGTCGGTGAGGGGGGGACAGGGGGGGGGACAGGGCAGTTAGTGAAACCAGGGAGGCCGCTGACCCCGGGCGTGGAGCGAGGGGGCGGGCCTCAGAGCGCCGAGGGAGGGGTACCTGTGAATTTGGCTGTCAGGTTGCTGATGGCGACGGAGGCAGACTCGGCGCAGAGCTCCATGGGGAACTGCAGCTGGTCCTCGTTCTCGCCCGCTCCTGGGGAGGGAGGGAGGGAGGGAGGGAGGGAGGGAGGGAGGGAGGTCGAGAGCGAGAGCGAGAGGAGCCACTTTATTCATAAAGCTCTTTTCATACACGAGGCAGACTCAGAGTGCTTCACAGAGAATCAGTCATAAAATAAAGAATAGATAAGTAAAAGAGAGCATATGCACAGTTACAAAATGAATAAAATAGATAGAAGTGAAAGTGCAATGTATTGAAGATCAGATCATGTATCTCTCTGGTATCAGATACTTCACATTAATACAGCGTTTATCATTGCTTTAGCAGAAAGAAGACTGTCAGGAATGTCAACGGAATGAGATGTAGGAGACACACACACATCCCCCGGTCACGTCCTCTACGGCCCATTTGAAACACGGTCTCTGTTTGAGGCACGGTGGCATTGGATACAGACCTTTGAAAACGGCCCTGTCGCCTAGCTTCTCCAGGATCGGCTCCTTATCGAAACTCATGGCTACCGCCGTTACCGCCACCTGGTGGGGAGGTTGGGACAGGCAGGCAGACCACGTCACACTCGGTGACGATCATCCTCAGCCTGGGTGGTGAACGATCAAATGAATCCAGGACATCGATGAGGTCCAACACCACGAGGAAGGAGTCCTACCTGAATGAGTTCGTCCTCTGGCACGGCGACCGTGAAGTTGACGTGACACAGACAGCACGGGATCATGGAGCGGAGCTTGAAGTACAGACTCTGAAACACAACGACGACACACACACACACACACACACACACACACACACACACACACACACACACACACACACACACACACACACACACACACACACACACACACACACACACACACACACACACACACACACACACACACACACACTCCTGGTTAGTAACGTTGATGTATATTAACATCAAGCACAACTCCACGGGCACCAGAAGGCTCTTTGTGGTAAGACAAGATATAATAAGACTGCTCCAAATAAGCAAATGAATGAAAAAATGGATATAACTGTAAAATATAATGATAATAAGCATATGATGCATAATGAATTAACGTATTTATACTAAGACTTGCTACATTTAGTTTTTAGACTACAGAAACGACCACAAAGCCATGACATCGGGCCAGTGTCCCACCACAAGGAGAGACGGCCCGGGACATCAGAGGCTTGTTGGTTCAATCCCGTGGATCCCAAAGGGAAATCGCTTGGGATACTTGAGCAAGATAAACTCAAGTAGAAGTATAGGAATACAGTTTATAGTGACAACTGACCCCCATGAAAAGGGGATGGTTTAGTTTATTGTTCCCCGGGGAGACGAGTTACCTTCAGCAGATTCTCACACATGTCAGTGAAGATCTTGTTGAGGCTTTGGTTGGTGAGATTGGCGTTGCTCAACCGTAAGACCCTCACTGACGTAAACATCTGGAGGGGAAACAAGCACAGTGGAAGGGACGGACATCAGCAAGGCTGCAGAAGAGGTCGGGGTAGTAGGAGGAACCACTGAGTGGGTATAGGGGCAGAACCTGTAGTCCAGAGGTCCAGTTGTAAACCCCCGGCATCACCTCCGTGTTACAGCTGTAGAAGCCTGCAGCCAACAGAACAACAGAGAGTTAGAACAACAGAGAGTTAGAACAACAGAGAGTTAGAACAACAGAGAGTTAGAACAACAGAGAGTTAGGGCAGGGTTGCACTGTCTCTTGCACGATTTTCAATGCACTTTTAGATTATATTTTATATATTATGTACCTTTTTTTTTATGACCGTTTTTATAGCAACACCTCATTAAGGGATGACTGTTTTTAATTACTATTATTGATTATTTATTCAGGTTTAAGTAATTTGCACAAACGACAAAAAAGTGATTACCCCTTTTTAATTTCACTGCATGTAAAATGTTTTTTTTTTTTTTTTTTTCAAACGTGACCAATAAAAACTGTGACTTGACTTTGACTTCGGGTCCCGATCGAAAGCGGCGAGGAATGACACGCTGTTACGGAGGGGAACATTACCCAGAAGGCAGTGCTACATACCGGCTGGGGGAGGGGCATCAGTCAGGAGGGAGTGGATGTCCTCCACCGCGTCGGTGTCGTCGATCTGCAGGAACACAAAGTCACTGTTCAACACGTGCTGTTGTGCTGTTGTGTTGTTGAGTTGTGTGACAGCTGTGCTTGTAGAACGCCGGTCTGGCTAATCAATACAGATGGCTCCGTTCCACTCTCCTTTCCCAAAGGATCTGAGTCAATCACGATCGTCATCCGTGACAATATGGTGGTACGATCAGCCGTAATATAGTCACACGAGGGCTTGTCCTGAAAAGGGTTCAGGCTGTATGGTATGTCTAATGACGTAGTCGAATAATGGCTAAAACACTTCGGCCCCCAAGACGATTAGGCGGTTGCAGCTGAACGCAGACAACAACAGGAAAAGCGGGAAGGACGGTGGTCAATGGAAACATTATGTTGATTTCGATGTGGAGTCGAAACGCTAGAGAAGGACTATTGGAGCGAAGCCAACCCCCATCACAACCCCCACCAATACCTCCACCACCACCCCCACCCCCAGCAGTAGCACACACCTCCAGGACAAAGGCGTCCTTCTTGCCGTGGGAGAGGTCCAGTTCAGAGAGTTCGTCCGAGCTCTCCGATTGAGAGCGGAAGAGCCGGGAGCGCTGCTTGGGCTCCGGGATGGGCGAGCCCGCGGCCTCCTCGCTCAGCTCCTGGGATGGGTCAAGAAGAGCAGCCCAGGCAGAGCCCAGTTGGACATTACTGAAACTACACCCTTGAGAAACCAAAACCAATAAAACACCAACATGTGCATCACACCTTTGTTGAGACTGAAAAGTAGCAAGATGGATACGTTAATATTTCACCACTCACAGTCAACAACACAAACCAACCACATCGTCAGCCACAGACCAGCAACTGTTAACGTTGTGTGTATGGATCTGGAAGGGTAAGGGGTGGAACCAAAGACACACCACAAAGACACATATGGGGAAAGTGTGAAGCGGGAGAAGTTTGGTCAAGTTTGTGAGTGAGCCCCAGCTAGTTCAGTTCCATCCAGGATGGCTGCTCTTTAAGAGAGGGTTCTGGGGCAGGGGGTGCACTCCTCGCTCCACAGTGGTTATAAAAAAAAAAAAAAAAAAGTGTAAGTGGTGAAAACTGGGGTTAAAAGAGGTGAAGTATTGGCCATGCGTAGATGCGTCTCACAGCTGAAACTGGGCATGCTCAATACCATGTTTATGCCGTGGAACACCTCTGGGTCCAAGGCAAATAATTTCTTTAATGATCAGGGAGAGACAAGAAGGATAGGTTTTCACCATGTTGCAGAGTCAAAAAAACATGTACACGTTCAACACCTGAGCTGATAATAACCTAATAAGACACCTATTTAGAGCAGGTAGACGTTCTACACAATAATACAGGCATGTACCTTAATAAAAAACGAATCTGCTGCATTAACTGCCAAAGGACTTTGTACCCCAGCAAACTGTGGGTGACCCCAATGTTGGCTTATCATTCAACCGTTTTAGATACAAAAGGCTCTTGGCATGGTTTTCCTTATCAAGATGCACAGGGCCAATTTGGGATTGTTCGCTCAGCAGCCATGGTCAGATGAGAACATTTTCGGCACTTATTTGCCAACATACAGAAAACAGGTCAGACCCCTTCTGCATGCCATACCAGATATGTCAATGGGCTCTATGTTAAACAAAGACTTATGGGTATAGTGCAAAACTGTCAGATATCTTCATAGACCTGCAGGTCAATAAACACAGACAAATGATGGGAGGCTTGAACGCAGTGTCTTGTGCAGCCATAGTGTCCCGGCC
This sequence comes from Gadus macrocephalus, assembly GCF_031168955.1. NCBI lineage: Eukaryota > Metazoa > Chordata > Actinopteri > Gadiformes > Gadidae > Gadus > Gadus macrocephalus. Next base: position 1,373,092 of record NC_082390.1, on the reverse strand, counting down.
TGTCTGTTGGTCTCACCGGCGGGTTGATGTGGTACATCTCTTTGTTCTTGGCCATGGCGTCGTTGATCCGCTTCTGAATGCTCAGGACGTGCTGCTCGTTACTCAGGTCCCCTGAGGCCTTCCCCGCGATCTGGATCCCCCCCGGCGTCGGCAGTGCGCTAAGGTACACCCCTGTGGCCGACTGAGACCCACACAGACACATGAGCAACCGCACAACACATGAGTCAACAACACTGCTGTAGGCACCAACTAGGACCAGGTTAGCGCTGATCCATTCAGCTAATATTCACAAAACTTATATAATCGATATTATTATTTTTTTCATTCAATGTTTTATAAAAATTGTTGAAAAGCTGGATACATATCTGTGCATTTCTTTGGATTTTAACATTTATTTAACCATTTTGTGTATTTTTTTAAGGCGACATTTCAAAGTTCTCAGTTACAAAGTATAGGAGAGACACGCTGAATAAATACATCATGTTTTTAAACTCAAAAATAATCGTTTGAATAATCGTGATTTCAAAATTGACCAAAAATAATCGTGATGACTATTTTTTCCATAATCTCGCAGCCCTAAACCAGATTAGAATCGATCAAGGGTTGAACCCTCCAAACAGGGTGCAGAGTCACACCAGATACTAGTCACACCAGACCAGAGTCACACCAGATACTAGTCACACCAGACCAGTCACACCAGATACTAGTCACACCAGACCAGAGTCACACCAGATACTAGTCACACCAGACCAGAGTCACACCAGATACTAGTCACACCAGAGTCACACCAGATACTAGTCACACCAGAGTCACACCAGATACTAGTCACACCAGAGTCACACCAGATACTAGTCACACCAGATACGAGTCACACCAGACCAGAGTCACACCAGATACTAGTCACACCAGACCAGTCACACCAGATACTAGTCACACCAGATACGAGTCACACCAGATACGAGTCACACCAGACCAGAGTCACACCAGATACGAGTCACACCAGATACGAGTCACACCAGATACGAGTCACACCAGACCAGAGTCACACCAGACCAGAGTCACACCAGACCAGAGTCACACCAGATACTAGTCACACCAGACCAGAGTCACACCAGACCAGAGTCACACCAGACCAGAGTCACACCAGACCAGAGTCACACCAGACCAGAGTCACACCAGAGTCACACCAGACCAGAGTCACACCAGACCAGAGTCACACCAGACCAGAGTCACACCAGACCAGAGTCACACCAGATACGAGTCACACCAGACCAGAGTCACACCAGACCAGAGTCACACCAGATACGAGTCACACCAGACCAGAGTCACACCAGACCAGAGTCACACCAGACCAGAGTCACACCAGATACGAGTCACACCAGACCAGAGTCACACCAGACCAGAGTCACACCAGACCAGAGTCACACCAGACCAGAGTCACACCAGACCAGAGTCACACCAGACCAGAGTCACACCAGACCAGAGTCCCACCAGACCAGAGTCCCACCAGACCAGAGTCACACCAGACCAGAGTCACACCAGACCAGAGTCACACCAGACCAGAGTCACACCAGACCAGAGTCCCACCAGACCAGAGTCACACCAGACCAGAGTCACACCAGACCAGAGTCACACCACATCGGGGACAGACCGGATCCGAGACAGACCAGAACCACGACTCACAGCTAATCCCAGCAGCATGTTCTCCCCGATGCTGATCTGTATCCGGAGGCCGAAGAGGGCGTTCATGCTGCGCAGCTTCAGCTTGTTCATGAGCTGAGTGTGGAGCTCGTACTCCATGAAGGGCAGCAGGTTGGAGATGGACGTGGCGTTCACCTCCCCCTGCGCCTTCTTCTTCAGACGACACAATCTGGGCCACGGGGGAAGATATTGAACAATTAATGAATGGTGGGGAATAGCCCCAGAGACCGAAGGTTGAGGGGGCTATTCAGGGAGCCCGAGGTGAATAATTGTTTTAATATATACTACACGTGAATGCTCCAAAAATAAACAGGATAACACTTTTTGCCGGGATATTTGTTTTTCTTAGCGGCTTATTATTTTTTTTTATTAGCTTGACGAGTCGACCGTCACGAGTGCCAACACAATATCCCGAGTTTGAGATCTCAGTCACGGGATATTGCCCCACATCCCGAGATAGCAAACCAATCAAATTGCGCTATCTTAGGAGGGTTCACGTGAACTAGGGATGGGCGATATGGCCTAAAATCCATATTGCGATATACATGCAACCTATTGCGATAACGATATATATCACGATATATAAATCATAATGGAACCATTTCAGAACAGGTTACATAGACTCTAAGGAAAGCTAAACTGCTAAATGTATGTCGTTTTCAGAACATTTATTGTGCAAAACTAATCATACAACATAATGTTGTAGCTGCAGAGACTTTAAAAAAGAAAAAAATATTCTGTGTAATGACGTATACTTCTCTTGATGAAATAAAAATTGGTGGTGTCTTGTTAATAAAGAAACGGATACTGTGAATTAGGGAAATACGTCCAGTATTAGGCATGGCTATTTTAAATAAAGAAAAATCTTCCAAGTGTGTGCACAGATACTTGCTATTAAAACATAAAACAATAAGTGGAAAATGAACGCATATAATTTTGAAATGAACATGAAATGAGAGCAATCACCAGCTCCCGCTTTCAGCCATATTTACTTAGATGACGATGATGCGTTGAAGCCGGTTGGAGCTCATGGCTCTTTAAATTCCGCGGGTCGCGGACGATGCGTTGCAGCCGGTTGCAGCTCGTGGCTCTTTAAATTTTGCGTGTCGCGGATGATGCAATGCAGCTGGTTGCAGCTCGTGGCTCTTTTTAAAATTCGCGGGTCGCGGACGATGCGTTGCAGACGGTTGCAGCTCGTGGCTCTTTATATTTCGCGAGTCATGGATAGATCGCGTCAAACATACATTATCGCGATAGAGCAATATAACTAAAATCTCTATCGTAGGCCATTTTTTATCGTTTATATCGTATATCGTTTATATCGCGCATTCCTAACGTGAACTATATACTAATCTTTATTATTTTCTTTATTCTTTTCTGTTAGATCTGAACATTTTGCTGGCATCCAAATATAAAATAAGATATTGAATCGTTTATGCAGTTATTGTTAGAACATTTTTGTAGTAAGAAGGAGGATTTGTCACCTTGGAATGGGTTGACAATAACTCAGCCGATGCACTGTTCTACCTACCTACTGACTAATGGAACATTTTACTGCTGGGAATCTCACCTAGCTTGTATGAGGCAGCCTTTACCGGACACGGCAGCTTCTGTTGGCAGGTCGATGGTGGTGAATAGAACATCAGGAACCTGGAACACAAAGGCTGGAGTTCAAACATGGGGAACCAGCCGACTGTAGGGTTAGGCTGATCTACCGTGTTCACCCGAATATAGAACAAGTTTTCCAGACTTATTTTTGATTAAAAAAATAAGCTTTTTGTGGACATAATCCTGTTTACTACAGAAAATAATTTTATTTGAAAATTCTAGTGATAATTCATTGATTCCTCAACACCATTGATTAAATATTTGGATTAATTTGTCTCAAAATGTAATCAATGAAGTGCAATGTGTCAATGAATGACTTCAGAAATGAATCAATGAATGAATGATAAGTTTAATGGTGTCACTGTTGTGAGGGGCTGCGGACAGCATTTACAAAACACCGTCACAAACTATTGTTTTGGCGCCCTCTAGTGTTCCCCCCTGCTTTCCCTGTTTTTCCATGATTTTCTCTATTTCGCAGATATAAGACGAGCCCCGATTTTTCAGAAGTATTTTTTAGCACAAAAACCTCATCTTATATTTGGGTGAATACGGTAACATGCGATCCAGACCTTCTGTCGTCTGCACTGGTAGCAGTAGGTCAGCTGGGCTGGGAAGGGCATGTTGAGCTCGTCATAGGGGATGTGGCAGAAGCCACAGCTAGGGGGCGACGGCTCGTCAAACCTGGCACACCCGGAGACAAAGACATAGCGTTAGCCACTGCTCCTGAACCCAATCTCTAAAAGATGTGAACATCATAGGTATGCTTTTTTAATAAAATGAAGCATTCAAGACAAATCCACCTGTGGTCACCGCTGCCGATGTCCAGACATCCCTCGCGCATGTAGCGAGGGTTCAATATGGCGGCCGTCCCTGCCGCGGAGAGGATGCACACCTCCTCGCTGGGAGAGCACAGTGACGACACAGAGAGAGAGAATCAACTAAACATTGATCAAATCTGTTATAAGCCGTTTCATATACATTATGCGTCAAGTAGGCCGTCATACTACGGCCCGGGAATGTGCAGTATTGCCTGTCTCAAGTCCAAACAAGGACGCTGCTAGGTCTTGAAGGAATGCTGTTCATGTGTTCATGTGTTCATGGCGTGTGTCTGCGTGGGTGTGTTGGTGTGTGTCTGTGTTCATGTGTTGTGTGTGTGTCTGCGTGGGTGTGTTGGTGTGTGTCTGTGTTCATGTGTTGGTGTGTGTGTCTGCGTGGGTGTGTTGGTGTGTGTCTGTGTTCATGTGTTGGTGTGTGTCTGTGTTCATGTGTTGGTGTGTGTGTCTGCGTGGGTGTGTTGGTGTGTTGGTGTGTTGGTGTGTTGGTGTGTGTGTCTGCGTGGGTGTGTTGGTGTGTTGGTGTGTGTATCTGCGTGGGTGTGTTGGTGTGTTGGTGTGTGTGTCTGCGTGGGTGTGTTGGTGTGTTGGTGTGTGTGTCTGCGTGGGTGTGTTGGTGTGTTGGTGTGTTGGTGTGTTGGTGTGTGTGTATCTGTGTTGGTGTGTTGGTGTGTTGGTGGCGTGTGTCTGCGTGGGTGTGTTGGTGTGTTGGTGTGTGTATCTGCGTGGGTGTGTTGGTGTGTTGGTGTGTTGGTGTGTGTGTCTGCGTGGGTGTGTGTCTGCGTGGGTGTGTTGGTGTGTTGGTGTGTTGGTGTGTGTCTGCGTGGGTGTGTTGGTGTGTTGGTGTGTTGGTGTGTGTGTCTGCGTGGGTGTGTTGGTGTGTTGGTGTGTGTGTCTGCGTGGGTGTGTTGGTGTGTTGGTGTGTGTGTCTGTGTTGGTGTGTTGGTGTGTTGGTGGCGTGTGTCTGCGTGGGTGTGTTGGTGTGTGTGTCTGCGTGGGTGTGTGTCTGCGTGGGTGTGCGTCTGCGTGGGTGTGCGAGTGCCCACCAGATGCTGGTACTCTCGCTATAGCCCACCACGGCGTGGCAGCCCAGCGCTTTGGCGTGGGACTTGATCTCCTGGCGGATCTCTTCCCACCAGGCGTCCCGGGTCTCCGGTTCATCTGCAACACACGTGGGAGCCCGTCACACACACACACACCACATCACAGCCGGGTCCATCGCGTCACAACCGCTGGCTCATTGAGCCAACTTAAACACACGCAACTCCAGACCCACAACCGTGATAGCAGCCATGATCGAAGCATAGTCGAGTCTGATTCGGTTACTATACAAAAATAAAAGTTTTGCAATCAGTTGGCATAAAAAAGGGGGAATTTCATACTTCATCAGGCTGCCTTCACCCACCAGGAGATAAAATAAACGTTGAGGTTTGCTGATGATTCACGTCAGAGCAAGCCGAAAACGACTTAACATACTATTAGTCAAATATCGTGATGTAAAACATGATTAAAGACGACAGTGAGGATAGTGATGACGAGGATGATGAAGAAGGCAAGGGTTGGGTACGTTTTTTGGTCAGTGTTAGCCCTGACACCTTGAATGTACATTATACTAAACCCAAATTCTATAGCCTCTTTTCAACGCTGTATCTTGGCTTGGGCTGCAGTCTTGTTGGCCATGTAAAACGCCTACACTTTAATTAGGTCAGATGGTCTTTTTATCTTTACTACTCTACCACTTGGATAGGCAAAACAACATCGACAGTACCTCCAGGATTTGTCATGGAATTCAGTTATACGGGCTGCAAGTAAGATTTGAGAGTAGTCATGAGGTAGAAAGGGGAAGAAGATAGCGAGACTTGATTTAAGATAAAAAATAAGCGAAAAAAGCAACCCCATAAAAGCCCTCTCCACCCCTACATTTCTCCATTATTGAGAAGTGTTGCCATCCTGCCCCTGTAGGGGAGCTGTGATAACTCCGGAGAGAGAGAGACACACAGGAACACCAATCAAAGAGGTTGGTCAGTCTAAAATCGTAATTGTCTTAAATCTTACCTACAGCACCTTTAGCAGTCTTAAGTTCAAAGTCGTACATCTAAAATCGTATATTAAGATGCCCTTTTACATGGAATCTTCATCATATTTATGAACAATAAAGGGAGGCAGCAGGACATGGGTGTGTATCAATAGTCGCAGGATGCTTTGGCTCCAAGCACTGAATGGGTTTGTAGTTATTTTAACTCCAGGGTCTGGGTGAGGCTGAACTCCCCCTGGGTGGGAGTAAGGAGGAGAAGACGGGGGGGTGAGCTGCATTCAGAGTATTGACCTACACCCCATGACCACCTGGGAAGGCCACATGCTGATGGAGCACCCCCCCCCCCCCCAAAGACCCCCAGGGAGGGAAACCACAGGGGGAACGAGCGGAAGGCGATCAGCTGAGGAGAGATGGTGTGACGATGGAGGATTGCCAAGCTTTAAGAACACACGGGGGGGGGGGGTGTTTACAAAAAACAAAAAACAAACAGCAAATCACACCGGCACACGTGCACACTCTTGGTCACGTGCACTCTCACGGAAAGATTAGGGCCATATTCATTGAAAGAGTCCAGGGAGCTTGGTTTAGTAGTTTCAGAGTTAGCATCGTGGTGGAGCTACGATGCCCTTTTCTTTTCTTTTTTTAAGGGCTGCATTTCAATGTGTCATTACCCTCAACTAGTCCATTCTCTCCATCATTCATCCACCGTCCGTCCATCCGTCCACCACCACCACCAATGCTGCGCTCCCTCTCAGCATGAATACGGCCCTGGAGCCAGTGGTGCACTCTCTGGTGGGGGGGTCAAACCTCCGCTGGACCAAACTGGCTCTGGTCTAGGCAGGTTGGACCTCCTCATACAGCTGGGGAAGGGGTGGTGGTACTGTGGTACTGTGGTACTGGGGGGGGGGGGGGGTGCAACATAGTGCATGCTCAACTCGGCCCAGCACACACACACACACACACACACACACTAGGGAGAGTGGCAGCTCACTGAATCATATTAGTCTCAAACTGAACAGCCAACCTCTCAAACTACCCCCACTCATATCAGCGTTAGGTCTGTGCACAGCAGAGGTTCATTTGTACGGCCAGGGCAATAGAGTGACTACTATTTCGGTTGAATACTGACAAAGTAGGATATATATATCTTGTTGCCCTCTGCCATAACATAACAAAGTGTGAGATAGGACACTGTGTATGTCCACGTTAGGTATGGCAGCACTTCCCATGTATTTGGGTCTACTCTCAAGTGCACCCCTCTGCTTCACTGAGCTGCCATTGGTGTGATGGAGGGGAGCAGTAGATGGGGGGGGGGGGGGGGGGGGTAGGAGTACCTGCAGTGACACTATTCCAGTCTAGCAGTTTGTAAGGGCGCGGGTTACCCAAAGCTGGGCCCGAACACACCATTAGTACACGGGACAGAGAGCAAAAGAAGAAGAAGAAAACAAACAAGCTCAACACAGCAAGACGACAGCAACACGCACGCACACACACACACACACACACACACACACACACACACACACACACACACACACACACACACACACACACACACACACACACACACACACACACACACACACACACACACACACACACACACACACACACACACACACACACAGTAGTAGAGGGAAGAGGTTGCATGCAGCAGCAGGACATTCACAGCTTAGCAACTGTACACAGCAGCACATTGAGTGGTTTAACGGCACCAGGGTCATGTGTGAATGGAGCCGGTATCGAAATGCCCGCAAATCAATTCCAACCAATATCCCTGCAACAGAAACCAGGCTCCGGCCTCATGGCCTCATTCACATGTACGGATCTTTGTGTTCCGACAATGCAGCCACATGCATGCATCTTAAGTTACAAACAATGGAAGAAGCTGGTGACCTGACATATGATGTGTGTGGGGAAAGAAAGAGTTGCAGAACTCATTGTGTTTTCGAATACAAAGCTTGATTAGTCTTTTTTGAGGAAGTGTGTGATTAAATCCTCTGTGATTCGAAAACTTAAATCAAGCAACAGCATTCAGAAAGAAAAGGGGTCTACCATATTCCATCAACAAAAATTTAACATATTAACTCTAAAACCTACTGTCTAATTAAGCAATAGGACAGTATTTTAACATGTCTAGTTTTAAACAGCAAGTACAATGGAACAAGTGTATAAAAAAATAAAAGGCACACAAAATGTGAATAACAGGACACCATTCAGAGATCAGGGGACGTGACTTGAGCAAACACGGCCACACCTTGACAGACGTTAGGCCGGCCCACAGTGCTTGAAGCCACATAGAACCAGGCAGCACAAGCAGCAGCCGGACCCAGGGTCATGCAACACACACACACACACACACACACACACACACACACACACACACACACACACACGTTTGTCAAGTCAATCGTGAAGTGAAAGCTCCACCCCATTTGGAAAGAAGAGGATTTAAATAAACATACAATCCCAGGTCTGGGACTTAGTCACGTGACTCAAAATCAAAGTTGATTGCAAAATACTTGTTGATGGCACACGCAGAAACAAAAAAAATCGAAGTAAGAAGTCTGACCTATAATACTCTTGACAGTGCTGATCTGCTTCTATTGGTGTGTCCTACAGACAATTAAGTATGCTGAAAATAACCTTGTTCATTCCCATGTTGATAACTACAAAAGATACTTATGGCGGTCATAGTTAAAAGTACATTTGGTCAGAAGTTTGTAGAAAAGTATTTTTTAACCTTCTTTTGTCTTCTGAATGGTAAGTGAAAACGGCAAAATTATTGTAAAAGTATGGTAAAAACCAAGTATGGCTGGCTTGATGTGCATTGTAGTCATTTGAGAGCTTATGTTGTTGTTTCACCAGGGGGTTGTTTTATTACAGATTGTAGGTTATATTTCCATTGTCCAGCAAAATGAGAGGTTAATTATTCACTAGGTAGAGCTTTTACCTGGCTGGTCAGCGATTCACCTCACCACACAAGTTATATTATGTAGCATCTACATAATCCTTTAAAAAGAGATCATGAAGATACTAGCGCCTTAATACATGTTCCACACACACAGACACGCGGGATGTGTGGGTAAGACCTACCAGGGTTGTGAATGCGGTCCAGGAGTTTGACCGAGCGCGCACTGACCACTCCCCCAACGTGCACCAGGAAGCCGGGCGGAAAGCAGGTCAGGGTGAAGAAGGGGAACTCCTGCGAAGGCAAGGCAGCCACAATCAGGACAGGCTCACAAGGGGCCACTACCACAGCGGCAGCAGCAGCCTGGTGGGCAGGGCCCTGGAGCTCACCGCGGAACCCACCCGCATTTCTAATGACTACAAAGTGAAACATTACATTATATAAACAATATGGTCAAATAGAACTCTGATTCTACTTGCAAATGACTCAAAACGGTATTCCTGTGCTACATAAACCACAACCGGCGCAGAACCCAGAATGCACTTGGCCACATATTTAGGAAAGAACCGTCATGCATCAAAAGGTTGGGTGTGTCCCCCATGCAGTCCAAAGGCCCTACCTCCACTCTGTTCCATCAGACCTGTGGTCCAATGGAACAGAGTCATCACAAAGGACTAGACAGCATTGTCCCTAGATCTGAAAGGACTGGATTACAATGGAGGAGGATTCTCAGGGCTGTACATTGGGCTGTGTATCCATACTGCCTATCAGATCCAATCCTTTCCCATCTAAATGAATGCCCTACTTTAGGTTCAGTGTACCATGTGACGGGGCAGTAAACAAGTCCTGCTGCAAACAAATGGGGGTGTGCACGCCATGCCGTCTGTCTGTGACCGTCTGTCTGTGACCGTCTGTCTGTTGAGCCATCTTACGGTTTGTGAACGGCAAGATAAGATCCATGCAATCCTGGAAGCCCTCCAACCCGCCAACACCTAATCTGCTTCCAGGCAGCAGATTAATGCTTCGGTACACGGCAGTGTACAATGCAGAGCTATTGGGACTTCATGTTCTGTCATGCAAGAGTATGGAAGGAATGACCTGCTGTGACCAGATAGAAGGAGGACCTGCCCGGCCTCCTTCTTCCTTAGTGGTTGGTGGGTAGCAGCTCCTCTTTCATTGGTTCCGCACAGGCGACCAAATCGCAGGAGATTTAAAGGAGAAGGCTGACGTGATTCTATAGTTCTCGTAATAAATCACAAGCTACCAGAAGCCACAATGCTTTTCCCTGCCAACTCTCCGGCACGCTCGTCTTCAAGTCGGTACACAGACCGAATGCCTGCGAGCTGGAGAAAAGCATTGTCTCTTTCGATGTTTCCCCTTGTGGATTCCGGCACCTCGTTAGCAATGGCAGCATAAAATAAAGTCAGCCTTGTAGCCTTTAACAGAGGGGGGGGGGCAAAACGAAAGAAGAAAGAAAACAGAAACACACAAAGGCCTCCGTCCCAAGCTGAAGGGGACACCATCTCCCAGCCATGCCCTGACCGAGCTCTGTGGATCTGGGGCGAGCTGGGCACTGAGCCACCCGGCACGGCACGCCGGGTGGCTCCAGCCCATCCTGCTCTCTCAGATCCACAGAGAGGGAGAGGTGGAGGAGGGGGTGGGGGTGGCGAGATGACTCAGTTAGGTGGAGGGGAGGGCGTCCCGTGGCGACGGGCTGTTAAGGCGGTGGAGAGGGGGGCAGATGGGGTAAAGTGAGGCACACAGCGGGGCGACAGTGTGCGTGCGTTGAGTGTTTGAAGGAACATACCCGGGCGTTTAACAATAAAGCAGAGGAGGAGGCGGCCTGAGAAGCAGGGGGGGGCAGGGGGGGGGGGCAGAGAGAGGGGGGGGGGGGGGGCTGTTATTCTCCCTGGCGACACCGCTGTGACTGCACAGCTCACGTACAGCAGCCAGAGGTCGCAGTGAGGAGCACTGAGCCAGCATGGCTGACAGAGTGTGTGTGTGAATAGGGGTTCAGCGTGAGCTAGAGCTGGTCAATATCAATGTAGAGATGTTATCAATGTCATGACACAACTTATTCTATTGTTCTATTCTATTGATCGAGACAAATCCTCAATAGAAACCAAAAGTATTGGGGCAAACATATATTGACAGATCAATGTAGAATAGTGTGTGTGTGTGTGTGTGTGTGTGTGTGTGTGTGTGTGTGTGTGTGTGTGTGTGTGTGTGTGTGTGTGTGTGTGTGTGTGTGTGTGTGTGTGTGTGTGTGTGTGTGTGTGTGTGTGTGTGTGTGTACCCTCTGCTCCAGGGCCGTCTGCGTCTGCTGTCTCAGGAGCATCTTCAGAGGTCCCGCCTCCTTGCCCACGCTGCCGCCGCTGCCCATACCTGGTAGAGAACAGAGTCCCGCCCCCCCCTGTCACTCACACTCACACACAGGACAAGATAGGCAGTCTTAGGCCCAATCCCATTTCTACCCCTTACCCCTCCCCCTTGTTTTGAAGGGGTAAGGGGAAGGGGTAAGGGGTAGAAATGGGATTGGGCCTTAACCAGTCATGCACAGTGTAGTCAACATCCTGCTTCCTTCATAAACACCGGCCGTCATATGCCTTTCAGTGAGCTGTAGCTCAGACAGGGAGGTGTAGTCACAGGACCGGTTGGCAGTTCCGACCTGAAAGTCGACTTATTTAACAGCACCTGAACCGACCGGGACTTAGTTCCGTCGATGTAACACGATTCTGTTGGAAACACTTTGGCACTGATCCTACGTTTACACCTCGAGGTGCGCTGGGATACCTGCCCCCTCTACGTCACAGCGACGCTAGTCCTGTTCAGACCTGAACGTAATGACTGAAAGACTCGCATGACTGACGAATCCATCACACCACGTGCTTTCATGGGGTCTCCTAGGTGGAGCCGGTGGTCTGGGGGAGAGGACAGTCCGTGGCTGGGGGGGGGGGGGGCTCATTGAGGTGGTTTGGGTGCACAGCAGTCCTACTATACCAGAGGCTGCTGCCGGCAGCAGGCCTTCACTGAAGGACACGCTCTTCCTCAGAGGGGAGGAGTCTGATTGGAGGGCACAGTGAGGGGGCGGGGTGTCGACTCTGGGGGCTGAGGCATGCCTGCAGCCCATTGGCCGAGGGCCAGGGAGGGGCAGGGAGTCTGTGGAGAGGGCCGGGGAGCTGGGACACAGGAAGATCCCAGGCCTGCGTCTCATTGGCTGGGGCTTCTCTGTCCAGCAGAAACAGACGGCGGGGAGGACAGAAGACGAGAGGGACGCCACAGGAACACAAAGACAAAGACACAGCAAGGAGGAAGGGGGGGGGAAACAGCAACAGATAAGCATGAGAAGAAGAAATGATGAGAAATACAATGGATGATGGCAAGACCTAACCTCTAAGAAAGAAAGAAAGACAGAGACAGAGACAAAGACAGAGACAGAAAGAAAGAAAGCTCAGAGAGTATGCATGTTTCAACTTAAAGGTCCCATGGCATGCCACCAGCTGTGAGGTTGATAAACCTTACAAGCCATTTTTTAAATCTGCCCCCTATGACATCACAAGTGGGCGTGTCCACCTAGATGCGTGCTGGGTAAATCAGTCTACCAGCCTACCCAGTGGACTGTAGCAAACGTTGCTCATCTATCCGTCACACATCTAGGTGGACACGCCCACTTGTGATGTCATAAGGGGAAGATTTTCAGCTTGTAACGGCTAATCACACTCACACCTGGTGGCATGTCATAGGACCTTTAAACCAATGCAATGGTCCAACTTAAGCTCAGATTGCTGCTCAACACCTTCTACCCGAGCAGGAAGTGCCTATTCTTGCAATCGGCTGGCATTGTGATCGCTTGGAAACAAACGCCATGCATACCCAGCCAAGACCTTCCGGGCTCAGGGACAATTGTCCCTAAAGTGGAGTACGGGAAATACTTATCTATTGAGGAAGTGTTACACTAGATGGAGAGAACAGATGGGGACCAACGAAGGAAAGCAGGGTGAAACAGGAGAAGGGGAGATGCCTAAGAGAGCACCAGAGAGGAGAAAGGGTAGCTAGAGGGTCACAAAGGGTGGCATCAGGGGCGGGGGGGGATTCGGACTGCTAGGCTCTTCCCTTCTGGTCAACATACCAGAGCTGTACAGGGCTTTTTGATGCGTGTGTGGGTCAAAGACTTGGAATTCCTCCTTGTTGTAGGCGAGGTTTGATAAGAGCTCACCTGTGGACCGAGTGACTCACTTTGAGGCACCTCAAGCCTGAGATGAACCAATAAGGCTAAGCCATCTCATAGGCGCCTCTTTCAGAATGGAAGATGGACTTTGAGACCTGTGACTCTTTGCCCTACACAATGTAGGCCATATACTACCAACGAAGAAGGGTCCTCAGCCAGTTGGACACACACACACACACACACACACACACACACACACACACACACACACACACACACACACACACACACACACACACACACACACACACACACACACACGCTTTGTTGGCAGTATATCGGCCCCATTGAGACAACTTGTCTCTGCACAAGGACATCCATATATGCATACGGTTACACTAGTTTAGTCTGAGGCAGACCAGCCCATGGAGAATGAGGGGGGGGGGGGGGATACAGCTCCACACAACTACAACTGGAACTTAAGAGACACACATACAGAAAGGCAACATAAAAAAAACACAGAACAAATAATGGAACATACAGAAATCATAATCATAGAAACCACAACCGTAGGGTAGCACCAAGGTGGGGTCGGGGGGGGGGGGGGGTGGTGGGGGTGGGGGGGGGGGGGGGGGTCGGTGGTGTAGGGCAGGTGGAGAGGGTGGGGGTGGGGGGGGGTCGGTGGTGTAGGGCAGGTGGAGAGGGTGGGGGGGGGGGGGGGGTGGTGTAGGGCAGGTGGAGAGGGTGGGGGGGGGGGGGGGGTGGTGTAGGGCAGGTGGAGAGGGTGGGGGGGGGGGGGGGGGGGTCGGTGGTGTAGGGCAGGTGGAGAGGGTGGGGGGGGGGGGGGGGGGTCGGTGGTGTAGGGCAGGTGGAGAGGGTGGGGGGGGGGGGGGGGGGTGGTGTAGGGCAGGTGGAGAGGGTGGGGGGGGGGGGGGGGGTGGTGTAGGGCAGGTGGAGAGGGTGGGGGGGTGGGGGGGGGGGGGTCGGTGGAGAGGGTGGGGGGTGGGGGGGGGGGTGGGGGTCGGTGGTGTAGGGCAGGTGGAGAGGGTGGGGGGGGGGGGTGGGGGGGGGGGGGGGGGTGTAGGGCAGGTGGAGAGGGTGGGGGGGGGGGGGGGGGTGTAGGGCAGGTGGAGAGGGTGGGGGGGGGGGGGGGTCGGTGGTGTAGGGCAGGTGGAGAGGGTGAGGGGGGGGTGGGGGGGGGGGGGGTCGGTGGTGTAGGGCAGGTGGAGAGGGTGAGGGTGAGGGTGAGGGGGGGGTGGGGGGGGGGGGGGGGTCGGTGGTGTAGGGCAGGTGGAGAGGGTGAGGGTGAGGGGGGGGTGGGGGGTGGGGTCTTACCCATCTTGGGCGTCAGACTGAGGTCAGTGTCAGATGAGGAGGACTGCCGACTGCAGGGCTTGGAGGAGGAGGAGGGGGGAGGAGAGGAGGAGGGGGGCACTCGAAGGGGAGTCAGGGGGCCGAGGGCCGTGGGCGGGTCCTCACTGAACACAGGCCTGCCAGGAGAACACCACACACACACACACACACACACACGTACACACACACGGCCGTCACCACCCCCCTCAGTGCTTGTGTGAGCCCTGTGTCTGTGGTGTCCGTGGGGAGGGGGGGGGGGGGGGGTACAGTCATGTGTGGAGGATGTTTTCTTTTGGGTTCACTGTTCAGGTGTTTGAGGTGCTACTGATGGCTGGATGGTCAAACACAAAAGCAAGCAAATTAAAAGCAAGTTAAATGGTAAAAAAAACAACAACAACAACAACAACAACAACCAAAAAAAAACAAAGACAACAAAAGTCAACCACACCAAACCAAAAACACGGGAGCAACACGGGAGAACACAGAAGACAACACCTTAGAGGAGGAGGGGGGGGGGGGGCGCAGTGTCAGAGCCTATTGCACCTGGAGGTATCAGGCACCATCCCTGGCCCTCAAACCACCTCTCTGGCCCTCATTCCTGCCCGGGGCCCTCCTACACACAGCGCAGCACTATGGACCTCTGGATGTCCAGACTGCCACATGGGCCGGTTCCAGTCCACACAAGAGTTCAGGGCGGTTGGCCCGGTCTGGGTATGAGGGCTTTGGTGGCTTCCTGGGGCTTCAGTGGAGGAAGACGGCCGGAGGCCCGAGACCCAAGCAGAGGGTTGTGATCAAGAGTCAACGGCGAATGGGCCCTGTACTGAAGACCTGCCTTCTTTAAGGTCATGACCATCAAATGGTGTAACCCTTCTTCTACTCTGCGTCATACGTCGTACATCCTACAACCCCCCCACCCGCCTAGTCCACAAGGGCCCCTGGCTGCCAGTGCATACCAGCGAAGATGAGGGTGGGGACAGAGACAGAGAAGTTCTGGGACAGCCTCTGGGCGCTGCAGGTTGAGTGCACTGGACTGTTGTGGGTGGAGCGACATCCATGGGCCAGGGGGGACCTGGACCAATCAGTGCACAGGAAGGAAGAGGGAGGAGCAAGAGGAACACGCAGAGCAGTAGAGACAGAGAGACAGAGAGACAGAGAGACAGACAGACAGGCAGATAGAGAGAGAGAGAGAGACAGAGAGACAGAGAGACAGAGAGACAGAGAGACAGAGAGACAGAGAGACAGAGACAGACAGGCAGATAGAGAGAGAGACAGGGGGGATAGAGAGAGACAGACAGGCAGATACAGAGCACAACATTGCAACAAATACAAAGAGAAGAAAAAAAAAGAAAACAGCCAGGAGAAAAATCTCTTACTGTACTTTCTTTCTACGGTGCATTATATTGTTGAAAAAAAAGAGTCAAGTTAGTTAACCTGTTTTACAGGAATTCACTCGAGCTCAATGCGGACAAAAAAAGCAGTTGTCAGGCACACATGCAGTGGATATTGCATCCCTTTATCTTGCAACCTTTATTACCAGAACTAACAATGAAATACACATTTGATCAAAGGGCCTATTAGGGTGGTTGAGAATAATCAATTATTTGTTCATATTTTAACATTTTAACATACAGTAGTAGTCTATGCTATCCATTAACGGTTTCTAAATGATAGAAGCCTGTCCCAAAGACAGGTCGGTATTGATGATCAAAGCAAACAGTCGGTCTACTAGGCTGAACTTAACAGCTGTAACTATGTTCATAGAAGAATAATACTTCTAATCATATTAAATATCCAAAGCCTAAAATAAATGTTCAAGCCTAAAACACGGAATCCTATAAGGAAAGACCCAAATTATTGCTTAAAAGTCTGTTTTGAAAATATTTAGTCACGGTACATTTGCGGTCTTTGTGCTTTGTTCAATACCGGTAGTTTAAAACAATGTGATTCTAGTTCTTGTTTGTGTAGCGCTAAAATATGAGGAAATATATAGTCTGGCAAAACTACAATACCCAAGCTGGAGGGGGAAGAAAGGAAAGTAACTGAGCAAAGGAGTCAGAAGAGGAAGATAGATATTTGCTCCGAGAGGAAATTCAACGAACCTACAACCTTTTCAGGTGAAATAAATAAATTGCTAACATGGACAATGTTGCAACCACAATATACTATTATAAGCAGCTTCAGCCACTCCAAATATGAAGCAGGTAAGATTAGGTAAGGCAATGCCGCCTCAAAGATCCTTCCTGACTGTGTTGGCAGACCCGAATAATTGATTATTGGGGACGGATCGGAGAATTGGGCTAATGTTAGCAACCACATGGCTAGCAGTAGCAAGGAAAGCAGCTTACTGCATTGCAGCGAGTGCTAGCCCATAACAGACTGGCAATTCAATTAAAACAGCGTGCATCCTCTCCAAGTAACATCACGGTATGAATGTATTCAATGTCATCCGAATAATTGATTATTAGCTCATAATAATCAATCAATCATATTATTCAAACATGAAAAATATGATATTTTGCACATCTCTAGTGGCTATTGAGTGCAAGTTTTGATTAAGAGCCACACCAAGAGAAAGCATGTAAAATGGTGACCAATCAAGAGTCCCTTTTTGAAACCTGGCATCTTGGTCAAAGGTTTACTTTTGTATATTCTACAAATGCACACCGAGAGGAATGACTGCGACCGAGCAACCAAATGCAATGATTCACTTCGCTGACCAGGACAGCGCATCAACCCACTTAATGCATGGAGGAAGACGGGCTTTTGGATGAGGTATGCTGTCGGCAGCCAGCCTACAAGCTATGCTAACATGTGCAACCACTGTCGTACCAGACATACGTCTTAGGCGCACGCATTTCGGATGCATTGGTGAATTAACAGGCGGACATGGCATTAGCATGTGGGATGCATGCGTGTTTGCACGGCACACTCCTTTCGGTGACAGAATGCTTGAAAGAGTCTTGGATGCGATCACTGGAGTCATTTGGTTGTCTGGTCAACATTGGACCACGTCTCCCCGCCAGGGCTTAATAAGGTCCCAGACTGGGTACCGTACAGAGCACAGTCACATGCAGCAGATGGGTGGAGTTCCATGCAAAAGCATTTGGAATGCAGACAACAAGCGAGGCTTGGGATTGGCTATATGCGTCTGAGGATATGATGTACAGTGGTGATCAAAGCATGTCTCACACACACACACACACACACACACACACACACACACACACACACACACACACACACACACACACACACACACACACACACACACACACACACACACACACACACACACACACACACACACACTACTCACTCCTTGCTGTCCTTGGACGGGGAGTTGCAGGCGTTGGAGGCCGGGGCGGTGTTGGGGTGCGTGTGTGCGTTGGCGTTGGCCCCGGCGCTGAGTTTGTCCAGCGTGCAGGCAGTGCCGATCGCCCGGACCACGATGCCGGACTCGCCCTCCAGGTCGAAGCACTGCAGGTAGCCCACCACGGCGTTCCCGCCCATCTCCAATACCTTCAGCCCGATCTTCCTCTGGAGCTCCCCTAGAGGCCGCGAGAGACAACCAGACGGTCGCGAGATGTCAACTACGACTGTACTATACCAGGGATCGAAAACGTACACCATACAAATCAACAGACGAGTTGTCCTAAATACAGAAAAAAAAAAATACATAATACAACGTAAACAAAATAGGAAAATGACAAACTTTCCAAATATTCAATAAAAAAAAAAAGCAGTTCTGAAGTACTGCCTCGTTTCACAATGCAGGGGGAAATCAGTGTTCAGAAATGGTTGACATTTGCTCTACCAGACATGAGGGAAATGAGCCTCTGGCGGGCTTCATTGGAGGCTCTGGGGGTCCTGATGCGGTCGATCCACTGGTACTCTGGGTCTTCGTTCACCACCAGCTCTTCCACAAACCCATGGACCATGGCAGCTCGATAGCACAGCGGAATAGATGTAGCTGTTATGCAGAGAGCACACGATCGCCACAACAATGTCAGGTCCATTGATTAACACAAGGGTCAAACTCCTATTCCTGCACCAGATTTCATTGCTCTACCACGACGACAGACACAGACACAGACAGACAGACAGACAGATAACTCACTGCAGAAGAATTTGACCCCACACGAGGACTGTCTGAAGCGGTTCAAGTCGTTGAAAAGATCCACTTTGACGAGAACGTTGATCTCTCCTCGGATACCTGGAGGAAGAGTGAACGGCTGTGAGCAGTCATGAACACATTCACACATTTCAGAACCATGAGGATCATGAGGATGATGATGATGATGATCTACCATGGATTGTGTCGTAGATTGGGAACCAGCCAGAGATGACGGAGGCTGCCTCGCTGCATAGCAAGGGGTCGATGTCGATGTACACTTTCCCTATGGCGTCGTTAGCACTGTATGTATCGTGGTCCAGGACTGTGATCTGCAGTGGCTCATCCTGCAGGTCCTCATCATCAACCTGCAGGGGAGAGAGGAAGAGGATTACTTAGTGGGAGTGGATTCATTCACCGAATTAATTTCATGGGTCCAACGTTTTCAAATGCTCCAAACCTCAAATTTGAACCATTCTGAGTTCCACTGTGGGTTTAGACACTTGGGATAGACATCCGTTTTAAAAGTTGTGTTACCGAACTTGACCTGCAAGACATATGGCACATGCGTTACAGAGTTAATCAGCATATTGAATTAGAAAAACAATTGTATTGATATTTCACAGTATCTTCATACATAATCAATATGAAATGTCAATTAAATAACAAGAATATACCAATATCGACCCAATTTCTTTTTTTAAAAAACAAACAAACGATGCTATCATTGGTATTGGGTCCTTAATATAAACAGTGTAGGGTGTTTGGCAAACTGCTACCATTATTGATGATCTTAACCCACCTCCACAAATGCATCGGTAAGGTCACTGGCTCGGTCCATTACGGGCAAGTGGCGCCCCGCAACAATTTTGGCTTTCAACTTCCCCGGCATGATTGCGTCTATACAAAATAAAACAAATGTATTGATCATATGGACACAGACAACCCTGTGTTTAGGACTGACAGAGGCACAATTACCAAAGTGAATGTTAACAGCCCAGCGAACTTGACAACAATAACATATGTTGATGACAATCAAGAGCTGTCATTCTCTCAGTCCAGTGATTCATAGAGCAGGCTCTATGAGATGCTAGCTAGCTGTAAGCTTTAGTTTGTTCTAGATATTTTTGCAAGTTTGATTTAGATCTTTTTCCCCACCTCTCCTCAATGAAGCTAACCATAATACCAGACCGCCCGTTATCTTTGCTGGCAATGACATTCAGCGTTCACAACGTCTGGCCGTGATCGGATAATTGGGCTAATGTTAGCAACCACATGGCTAGCAGTAGCAAGGAAAGCAGCTTACTGCATTGCAGCGAGTGCTAGCCCATAACAGACTGGCAATTCAATTAAAACAGCGGGCATCCTCTCCAAGTAACATCACGGTATGAATGTATTCAATGTCATCCTTACCAATGTCTCAATGTCGAAAGATATCTACCAGACCAGCAGGCTTGTTTATGAAAGTGATGACAGCCCGCCAGACTGACCTCCGCGTCGCTTCCATAACATGGGACGATTTGCTTCAAAAGACCACCAAAGACACGTTATGATCCAAGAATCTCTACGGAACTAATGGCGTGCTACTTTACACCATGGTGTTTCGATACCTGCACATGACAGGTATTAAACGTTGACTGTATTTATTCATCTTAAACACGTCCCGTTTGATCCCTGCCTACTAGATAGGCTCGTCAGCGGTAGGCGGGCTAGCTGTGGCTGCGGCTCAAGGTAAATGGATTTCCCGGTGTGCAGTGTGGTCGGTTGGTCGGGACATGCGCAGTGTGCCTGAAGTTCAGGAGGCACCAGTGAAGAATGATGTTCTGCTTTTCACTCTGGTTTTAATCGAGGAACACACACACACACACACACACACACACACACACACACACACACACACACACACACACACACACACACACACACACACACACACACACACACACACACACCTTCTACTGTGATATAATATTTATCTGATGGGCATGAAGTGTGGAAGTGAACATGAGCCCATTTTATCTGCAAATAAACTGCCAATGTATATCCCTAGGCTACTGCAGTGATATTTCCTTATCCTTACAGTAGTAGTGTACTTATATACTTATGACATGACAGTAGCCAGGGCCCAGAGCTCTTCTCAGTGGCTACAGACTTGAATCTAGGGTTGAAGCGGAATGAAGATAGAATGCAGAAGTATTTCTTTGATTATTTTAACTTGAAGAAATTCCTAAGGAAGGAAGGCACCAGTATGTGTGGAAAGTCAAGTGAAGGACTTGAGTGAAACCTCAGCTGGAAACAGCACTACTATACCTTGCTTTAACATGCCCTGTAAGTTGTGCCATTGCCATTAGGCTCAGGAAGGATAAGCATGTTTTCTTAAGGAAAATCCATTCCCTCTCTAATTCGGTCAGTTAGTAGCCTCATACCTCACCCATGATGACGACAGGAACAAGTCAGAAAGATGGTCGAAGATTTGAATCCGTCAGGCGAACCTTGATATATTGGCACACTAGGTGGAAAAGTTACTCCCCGTTGGCAGGTAGGCCGAATAGATTTGTATATCTACTGCAAGTCATTTTGCAGAGCAGAAGGTGACATGCTATGATCACCATAAGACTTGATCCACTAGCACTATAGTAGTTATACTATACTAAATGTCAATTTGTTTGGATAGTGATGATCCCACTTTAAAATATGGATATATATACCAGCCATCCATGTAGCAATGTGTAGGCTATAGAAAATGTGCATATTCCATAAAAAGAACAACGTTTTAGAAAATAATTTATAACCAATTTGTCAAGACAGTGTATTGGGAAATCTTCACCTGAGAGACATCAGAACATACAAGACAGACATTAAATGACCCACTGTACTGAGGAAAAATGAGGTATTATGTCTAAAGCCTGGAGTGTAATTTAACTGTAAAAACCCTTTGCTTAAACCAAACAGATATATATAATAGCATCCTCTTTTTGATTCTAAAAAGGCACAACTTTAATTTAACAACAAAACAAAAAGTAAAACGCAACAAAATCAACTTAGAACATTTGTATCAGATTGGAGAAGCCCAAAAATTGTGGGTAAAAGAATCATAAATTATTACTAATCAATAACATTTTGAAAAGTGGAGAATAGTGAAAATACATGAATTAACAAACTGCCATTGTGCTGAAAAATACATTCTGGCTGGCGTTGAGGGTTCATTACAGAAGAAGAGTTCTGTACTGGAATGTAGCATATTTCGTTAGCTGCCAATATTCCTGTCTTCAAATAAGAATTGATAAGATGAAATTTAAAGTTTGAACAGTTCACTTAATGCCATTATCTGTGTCTGAGCGGAGAAACAACAGCTGTTTTTGGGGAAAATTTACTTTGGGCTATGGTTTAAAATAGTTACCCTAGTTCTAGGTTGTGCGATGTCATTTACAGAAATGTATTTTTAAACGACCGTGTTCCTCAAATATGAAGGAGGAAAGAAGGCACATATGTGGCATTCACATTTGTGGGGAAGGCGTGACTGATGTGAACATATTTGAGTTAGTAAGACCAAGATCAATCGATTCGTGTTTCCGTTGGTGTGCTGATGCAAAGGCATCTTCTGAAAACCCATTAAATCCTCTGAAAGTACATTACTGGTGAAATATAAAAACTCTGGATAGTAAAATAATTCCTTATATACATTACAATATCTCCCTTATATCTCGAAGATAAAACACAAAAATAAAATCTCAGTAGGATCGGTATAATAAATACAAACTAGCAGACGAGTTGTGCAGCATCCGGTTCAAGTCACCCAGAAGCAGATTGTTGCATCATCATGTAGGGCCTGAGCTATAATAAGAATACATTTAATTTATATTGCGCCTTTCAAACCAACGGATTTGATGGGGAGCCAGTGTTTCAGGGTTCCAGGGGTTTGCGTGGAGCTCTGGACAGGACTCCGGTGCGATGGTGCCATTCGGGAGGCGATGACGGTTTCAGCCGCGGAGTCGGACGGTGTCGGGCGGAGTCGGGAAATGTTTTTGAGGTGAAAGAAGGCAGATTTGGTGATGGATTTGATCCGGGAGCGTAATGTTCTGGGAGCGTAAGGGTTGTGCACTCCCCGGTCAGCAATGTGCGCCATCCAGGGGGGGCACCGGTGGTACAGAGCTCAACCCTGAGGAGAGTGTCGTCCGAGCCAACGCCCTTACCATCAAAACACCCGGGGGGGGAGCCCGGTCCGTTCCCCGGGTGCGTTGCGTCAGGCGTTAAGGTATTGGGGGCCACTAGCGCAGTGGGGCCCTGTGGATTAGATTAGATTAGATTAGATTAGATTGACTTTATTGTGAATCTAATCTAAAAATCTAATCTAATCTAAAAGGTTTACCCGGAGTTGGACATGGTGCGGCGGTTCCACATGCCCCTCTTGGAGTGGTAGTAGTGGAAGAAGTTCCTGAGGTGGATCCTCTCCACCTCCAGACCTGACTGGAGGATCCTGAGGGAGGGAGAGCCAGAGAGCGAGGTGACGCTGGGCCGTTCAACAAGAAATTCAGAACTAAACGTTAGATTGTGTAATAACCAGACTACATATTAAATCCTATCCCAACCTATCCAAGGGGATAGTATGCAAGGGCAGGGACGTCGTTAGGCCTATTTTGGGGGGGCTAAGCCCCCCCAAGATGTTCAAAAGCCCCCCCCTACAAAAAATAATATATATTATTTTTTTTTTACAAAAAATATATTTTTTTATTTTTTTGTCAAGGAAATCGTAACATGCCTACACTTAAAATAATAAGCCAGAGTATGAGTTGAAATAAATACTAATAAAATTAGAAGTTGTCTTTTGGATTAAAATAGTTTCCGAGAGCGCTGGCGGGAGGGGCTAGGGGTGAGGGGTCATTTAACGTTACATTTTCTGAAGGGTCGGCGTCAGGCAGAGTAAGAGAAAACAGGCCCTGATAGATGCTCCGCTGTACTCTCTACTGTAATATGAATTAAAGAACCAGTTTAAAGATGTGATGAAAAAATTTCGCATGCATTTCGGGCACTGCTAGGGGCTAAGCCCCCCCAGCCTCTAAATCCTAGTGACGTCCCTGTGCAAGGGTATTGCAGGTGGTGCGTTGGAAATTACTCAGAAAATATATGATGAACAACATAGAAAATGGAATGCATTTATACCAGCATTGCATTTGTAAGCAGTGGCCACTCGAAGCGCTTTACAGGATTGCCTAACATTTACCCATCCATGCTCACACATTCACACAACAATGGCGCTGTCCGACATGCCAGTAAACAGCCAGCTCGTCGGGAGCAGTTAGGGTCAGGTGCCTCGCTCAGGGACACCTCGACACTGAGCTAGGAGGAGCCGGCGATTGAACTAGCGACCTTCCCGTTACCAGACAACCCGCTCTACCTCGTGAGCCACACGCCGCCTCGGTTCTTAGGTTAGAAAAGCCTAACCTGTCGAGGAGCTCCCAGTCCTCGCCTCCCCAGCGGTCTGTGAACTCCCTGGTGTTCATTCCCCCAGCGGCCAACAGATCTGACTTGTAAACACTCAGCAGCCCAAAGCCATTCACCTCCCAGTAGCCTGCACACACACACACACACACACACACACACACACACACACACACACACACACACACACACACACACACACACACACACACACACACACACACACACAGTTAATATTCCATATCATATTAAATTACTGTTAGTTTAGTGGAGTGAGTGAGTGACTGAAGAGAGTGAGTGAATTGAAGTATTGAAGTGCGCGTGTACCTCTGGGTTCCTGGGGCGTGGCTCCACAGTCGAGTCTCATGAGGATGGGCGCGAAGGCCATGTAGCCCTCCACGCAGTGTTTCCTGATGCTGTCCAGGATCGCCATGGGGAAGGAGATGTGGAGGTCACACAGGAACACGATGCTGTGGTCGTCCTGGGCAACGGAGAATGACGAGACGGAAGATAAATGCATGGTGAGCGTCTACCACAACTAGACCGGGTGCCCCCCCGGCCCGATTGGCCGGCGATTTGAGTTCGCCCTGCAGAAGGGTCTGGAGAAGAGCTGGCTTCTCCCCCTGGCCCGTATTGGCAAGCAGCCAATTGCGTACAGTCATTTGAACCGTTGATCACGCCTCTTGTGCTGAAGAAAATGACAGCAGCTTCCCCAGACCAAGATGCAATCTACGATTGAGCTTGGTCTGGCAATAGCCCGGCTATACCACAACAGTTCCCAACCTTTATCACGCCATGGCGCCATTTGTACGTCTTGCAATCGCTTTGCTACCCCAGATCATAGGCTACCCTCTCGTTGTATATACAGGAAGTAGGTTAAGAAGGATTAGCTTGACTTTGCAAGAAAAAATGTTTGTGGTTGAGCTCTGGTCTAGAGCGAGGATGTGTTTTGTGGCGGGGTGGAATCAAAGTGATGGTTGTGTACGCGTCGCTCACAGTGATGAGGTCAACTCCAGCCTGCAGCCCAGCTGCACGCTGGAAGTTCCCACTCAGCTTTAGGTATTCATACCTACAAAGAGCACAAACATTAATAAAAACATTTAAAAAAAACAACACTTTAACTATATAATAGTGGATGCATAGAGTAACAATGAGAATTCAACTTAGTAGTAGTAGAAGAAGAATCATGAGCAGACGTACTGAGGAAGAGAGGCCGCCTCCAGGGCCTTCTTCACATCCATGTCTGTGCTGTCGTAGTCCACGATGATGAGGCTGAAGTCACGGTCTCTGGTGACGCGGTACAACGCCTCCATGTCGGAGATGAGCTGGATGACCCAGCGGGCCTGGTTCTTCACTGAGACGCACATGAGCACATTTTGAAGTGATGGAGAAGCAAAACAAATATAGAAATCTTAGAAGGTAGATATAGAAGGTAGGTGTGTGTGTGTGCGAGCGAGCGAGCGAGCGAGCGCGCGCGCGTGCGTGCGTGCGTGCGTGCGTGCGTGCGTGCGTGCGTGCGTGCGTGCGTGCGTGCGTGCGTGCGTGCGTGCGTGCGTGCGTGCGTGCGTGCGTGCGTGCGTGCGTGCGTGCGTGCGTGCGTGCGTGCGTGCGTGCGTGCGTGCGTGCGTGCGTGCGTGCGTGCGTGCGTGCGTGCGTGCGTGCGTGCGTGCGTGCGTGCGTGCGTGCGTGCGTGCGTGCGTGCGTGCGTGCGTGCGTGCGTGCGTGCGTGCGTGCGTGCGTGCGTGCGTGCGTGCGTGCGTGCGTGCGTGCGTGCGTGCGTGCGTGCGTGCGTGCGTGCGTGCGTACCTGGTACAATGAAGTGGACAGTGGCAGTGGGGTTCCACTGAAAACCAAACGGGTTACACAGAATGACCTCCGGGACGGATCGAAGGGGCGGTAACCTCCTGGATCGAGGCTTTTTCCAACGAATCAGACTGTAGACGTAGTGTGACAGGCGGCGCAGCTGGCCACTGGGGTCCTTCAGCTCCAGCTCCAGGAGGTAGCGGCTTCCCTGGGCGCGGTCCACGCGCTTCTCCACGTTCACAACTCGAACCAGAGTGTAACGCCTGGACACACGCGAGGGCCGGAGGCCGTGGTGAGCAAGGACAGTGGGAAATCATTCTGACTGGATCTCTCCCTCTTCTGTTAATCATCATCCTTATTGTTTTGATGGTGTTTTTAAGGGTTTGGTGTTTTTATACTAGTAACAAGTCTATTTTTTAAATAGTTAATCGAATATATAGAACAAACATGTCATAACTTGACACTATAATGGCAAACGAAATTTAAAATCATTTGAGGCGAAAATGTTTGCATTTCTCAAGATATAAATGCCAAATATTAAGTTGAAACACATTTTTCTGTCCATCAGTCATCACTTAATCAGACCTCTGAAGAATAAGCCCCGCCTCCGAGGCACTGGTTCCCTCGGTCACATGTCTAAGGGAGATAACACGGGGGTATATGAATGATCGTACATAACAAACCCTGTAGTCGGCGAGGAAGTAGCAGCTGCGTCACGTCAATCCAAAACCGTGTGTAGTTGAAAACGTGACTTTTTACTTCTTCGCCGCCTACAGAGTTTGTTATGTACGATCATCCCAGAGCCCCGTGTTAGACCTCTGACCGAGGGAACCCGAGCCTCGGAGGCTGGACTTCTTCTTCAGAGGTCTACTCCAGCCCCGCAGTGCTCTACCGACCTAAAGCTCCACAAGTGGTTCACACGAGGCACGCGGGCACATACCCCTGATGCTTGAGGTTCAGCTTGTCCACGTAGGTCCGGACGACAGCGTGCGCGTCGGCGGGCTGCAGCAGCAAGTTGCCCGACACGTTGCAGTTCAGGTCGATCCAATCGGAGCGCAGCAGCTGCAGGTCCAGCTGGTCCGCCTGGAAGGTCTGGCTCCACACCACCTCGGGGTCGAACACCAGCGGCGTCGGCGCCGCCTCCTCGTAGCTGGTGTCCCCCTCGACGCCCCCCTGGTCCCACCCCGATCGCCTCGTCCCGCCTCGGATCACCCGGGCGTCCCCCTCGTCCCAAAACGCTTCCGCGCTCCTGACGACGGTGGACGTGTCGGTGTGGTTGGTCCCCGCCCTCTTGGTGAGGTTTTTTATTGCAGGGTCGGAGATGATCGCGTCGGGGTCTCTGTAGGGCTTGGTACTGGGGGCGGGGAGGTGGTGGTGGGGGTCTCTGTAGGGCTTGGTACTGGGGGCGGGGAGGTGGTGGTGGGGGTCTCTGTAGGGCTTGGTACTGGGGGCGGGGAGGTGGTGGTGGGGGTCTCTGTAGGGCTTGGTACTGGGGGCGGGGAGGTGGTGGTGGGGGTCTCTGTAGGGCTTGGTACTGGGGGCGGGGAGGTGGTGGTGGGGGTCTCTGTAGGGCTTGGTACTGGGGGCGGGGAGGTGGTGGTGGGGGTCTCTGTAGGGCTTGGTACTGGGGGCGGGGAGGTGGTGGTGGGGGTCTCTGTAGGGCTTGGTACTGGGGGCGGGGAGGTGGTGGTGGGGGTCTCTGTAGGGCTTGGTACTGGGGGCGGGGAGGTGGTGGTGGGGGTCTCTGTAGGGCTTGGTACTGGGGGCGGGGAGGTGGTGGTGGGGGTCTCTGTAGGGCTTGATATGCGGGGCGGGGAGGTGGGGGCCTTTGGAACGTTTTGAACGGGAGGCAGAGAGGTCCGGGCGGGGCGCCACAGCGACGGCCGGCTGAGGGACCGGGCCGTCCTGGCTGCCCTTCGGCGGTACCCCCGTCGGCACCCGCAGCTTTCCACCTCCGCCCCCCTTCACCGGTCGTCTCTTCCTCTTACGGACTACCGGGTCTGCCGGGGGGGGGTAGTGGGTTACCGCAGGCTGGGCCTTCGCCCTCGGCAACGCGTCCCCCCGATCGCGCGCCTGATCTGCGTTCACCTCCGGGCGTCTGTCGGCGTCCCGCGGCCTCACCTCCTGCCGCGGCGGCGGTCTGTCGGTCCTCGGTTGAGGCGCCACGCCGGGTCGGTGGACGCCGCGTCCCGCCTCGCCCCGGGACAAGAGGTTGCGGCGGGGCCGTTGAGCGTCGGTGTCGTCGTCGTCTTCGTCGTGCGCCACGTGGAGGCCGTCGTCGGCGTCCCCCCAGCCCCCCGCCGGCGCGCGGTAATCCTCTTCCTCCGGGTCGTCGTCACTCTGCTGGAGAGGCGAGTCTAGGACAGATCCACAGACACACGACGTGAACGAGGGTTGGGACGCACAGGGGGTCGATCCGGTGTCTGTCTGGGACGGGGCAGGGCGGGGGTCGCCCCCCCCTTTGGAGAGCGACCTACCTCTCTGACGGAGCGGGTCCTCGCGCCCCCCCGGCCGGTCCAGACTCAGGTACCGCGACAGTCCAAAGCTGAGCGTGAGGAGGTTCAAACAAGAGACGCTTCAGCGGTCGCACCGACTGGGCCGCCGAGCAGCTTGTGGGCTGTTGTGCACACACCTTTCTCAACACGTTGAGGTCGATCAACAAGCGCAATTACAATGACCTCGTAAAAAATACAACTGTATTCCCCGCTGGCATAATGTGTCGGGCGTATCCAAAGCAATTCTCCTCAGGTGACACGGTCACATGGGGTCACATCGGTATCTAGTTACTTCATGTTCAACCATGCAGGTGCACTCACTACTTCAGAGACTCTGCACTCTCGTGGTAGAAGCAGCTGTTCTCCGTCTCCATGTGTGTGAGGCGCGTGTAGTCATTGGGGTGGATGTAGGTCATGTGCACCTGGGGTTAGGGGGACAGGAAGTGACCATAATTGGCACCGCGAACCCAACATGAGTCATCAAAACACGCAGACATTTCAGTACCAACGTGACATTTGCCTGACAACGCAGAGCGTGGAACCAAAGCCACACGACGTGCCAAATCGAAGCGTTTGCAGAAGGACGCGATCGTCTGGGGACCGGGGACTCACAAACTGCAGGCCCTGGTAGCGAAGGAGCTCGTAGCCTTTGATGATGTAGCTGGGACTGTAGGAGCAGTCGGGCAGCACGCTGCGAAGGGTCCGGGCGGGGATCATCTGCCCTGCGGCACGGGAGGGAGGGGGGGGGGGGGGGGAGGGGGGGGGGGGGTGTTATTTGCGTTTGCAAACAACACTATAATTCATTGACTTAGTGTTTGAGGGGGCTTTTCAAGGCTGAGGGACGAAACTGACACAAATTTGAAAAAAAAGCTGCAGGGTTCCTGCATGCGAGATGACCAGCGATGGCTGCCTAGTATCTACGGAGGGGGTTACCCAGCATGGAGCCTGGACTGTGGAAGGGGTGCGGGGGGGGGGTGTCTTACGCCGGTAGAAGGTGTCTCTAGGGTCTTCCCTGAGCATGTCCGGACCGGGCCGGGGGCAGGGCTGGCCGTCGGCCCGGTAACCGGGCTGGTCGCCAGGCTGGTCGAGTGGCGTTCTCGCGTGGCTGGCGGCCGTCTGCGGGATGTGATCCACTTCGCTCATGAACAGCGACGACTCGCCTGCGGGGGCAGGAAGAGGAAGAAGAGTGAACGCCGGGTGAAGAGCCACTCGAAGGGAACCGATACCGAGACATCGAGGAGATAAGAAGGACGGCAAACGGATACAAGGAGACGTGTTGGTGCTCAACCACAAGATGACACACAGCCGCAATAGGCTGTGGGCGTCCACCAGGGGGAGGGTGCAACTTACTGGTGTAGAGGGAGATGTGCTGGGAGCCGACCACCATGAACCTCAGACCTTCCTGGTTGATTTTCCACTGCATGAGGAACAGAACGAAAGCATATCTATTCTCCGTCCTCATTGACGAAAACGAGACACAGCATGGGGAATGGGTGCAGTCCCTACGGCCGGGTGTGGGGGGGGGGTTATACCACCAGGTGGGAGTGTGATTACTCGTCACAAATCGGCTAGTGATGTCAGAAGAGGCCGATTTTCAAAACGGCTTGTGACGGCTAGACACACGCACACCTTGTGGTATAATGTGTCCCCTTTAAAACAAGCAGGGGCGCAATACTCACCGCTAGCGCCACATGGTCCGTAGCCCTGTCCCCCTGCTTATGGATTAGTTCAAAGAAGTACTTCCTCTGTGCTGACAGCCTGTTAGATAGCAAGTCAGTCAGTCAGTTCTGCGGCCATAACAGTAAAACACACCAGCTAGCCAGAGCATTCTGTTAGCCATCGCTTTCTGCAAGCCATGAAAGCATTCTGCTTCTGGAAGCAACTTCTGATATTAATCTGGACATGGTGTTATCTTGTAGCGCATTGCTCATACCACGCATTTGCGTCGTCAAAAGCTCAGTTGCCATGGCTTCGGGATGCATCGAGTCGGTTAACAGTCATTCGTCTTTGTAAGAGCGGTTTCCTTTACATTGGGGTCAGGATGTTACATAATCGTATTTAACCAATCGGTAACTTCATGTTTTCCTTGTGGTTATCACCACTAAATAAATAGGTCATACATTGATTTGAAAGGAGGAAGAGTTCGGTCAGCAAGTTGTGACGACTAACTTTGATTGTCTATGATGCGATGAGTCATGAAATTATGAAAAAGAAAAAAGGAACGGAGCTTATAATTCTGTATTTTATATCTCTTCTGATACATACAATCCAAGTATACGCATCATAATTAAATAATAACAATACGTTGTTTTCTAAGCTTTTGTGTAGTCCTTAACAAACCAGACGCTATAAACAGGTTGTGTGATCCAGTCCAATAGAGTTATGAAAGGGTCATGCTATATGCATGTGTATAATGTGGAGCTCCTACAACAGTACCAATGCCTCCTTCATGCTGCTCGTCCCAACCTCCTGGAGGGTGGCAGAGGTACCAGCAGCGAGAGCAGAGAACGTATATGACGATGCTTATCAGTCTGTATAAACCTAAATAGACCTCACCCTTACTGAAGCATACACCCATGCAGAACGGGCTCATGTTGGAAGTCCAACTGCAAGTTTAAAAAAGGTGAACAATCTGAAAACTGATCCTAAAAGCATCCGAGGAAGAGTTTAGAGTTAACAATTATTATTTAAGTCGTAGTGAGTATAATTAAAATGAGCTGGTTACTTAAAAAACCTGTGCACGTCTTTAGTCAACGCTGATCATGCTGCACATCCTAGAGCTGATTCACTCAGCTAATAAAAGTATTAAAAGCTTGCCATTCATTACTACTTACTATCATTAGTCAAACCCCCCCCTCATCACGGCCCCCAGCCAGTCGAGCTCTGCTAATTAGTGTCACACAGTTGCACAGCCAGTTAGAGTACAGAATACTGTCATTGAGTTTTAAGAAATCGGAAAGTTTCCCGCCTACTACCTGTGAGGGGCTCGAGGTTAAACATCACGACTTTAAGTAACATTATTATGATTAGAAAAACCGTTCGGCCACTCACCAAACTGGTCGTGATGTCTGACTTGCAAATTTGTTGTACTCCCCGGGTGCTGTCCACTCTGAGCCCGTCTGTAAAGAGACGGCCACGTCACACCAGCATTCCCCGGCAGATGAGACTCACTTAAAGTTTAGAGAGAGGCCAGGCGACCTACCTTGCCCACCCATGCTTGTAGCCGGCAGTCGAGGGGAGACTCATCCGCGCTGAGCCAGAATTCAGAATTGGCTTGAGAGCTCACGGCAAAAACAAACTCTCCTACGATCACAAGAGAAGGGGCCCAGCGTTAGAGGCGTGTGCGGACATGCAAAACTCAACTGCGATGTAGACACTAGTGGCCATGATATCCTATGCAGCAGGCTGTGAGTAGGATGGAAGGTATACCGTCAGCATAAGGATGCAGGTAGCCAAAGATCCTGAGGCCATAGTTGGTCCACTGGGGCGAGACAGCCAGCTTGAGGACCGTGGTTCTGGTCTGACAGAAGGAACCACGGGACAATAGGAGTCATGATGTTTAAGGTACACAGTGTGTGTGTGTGTGTGTGTGTGTGTGTGTGTGTGTGTGTGTGTGTGTGTGTGTGTGTGTGTGTGTGTGTGTGTGTGTGTGTGTGTGTGTGTGTGTGTGTGTGTGTGTGTGTGTGTGTGTGTGTGTGTGTGTGTGTGTGTGTGTGTGTGTGTGTGTGTGTGTGTGTGTGTGTGAGAATGGTTGCCGGGAGCAACATTGATTATATAAATAAAAGTAAGTAAGACTTGTTTCTGTTTACAGGCACACTACTTCTGCATGTCACTGCCCCAGTATACAGGCCCTAAAGATAATTGATTGGTTCTGCAAGGCAGCTTTTTTTTTTTCTTTTTTTTTTCTAATTGTTTCCAGCAATGAAATCCGAGAGATTGTTCTCAGGTTATAGTAAAGCAGAGCCTTTAGAAACAGTTTAGCACACCTTGCCTTTCTGGCAACATGTTAACCTTCTAATGGGTACGGATTCGTTGACTTTGCAACAAGAAAATGCAACAAAAGTTGTTTTAGTCAATGATCGTTGTGTGATGTTATTAGCAACCCTAGCGTAGCAGTGCGTGTGTGTTCACTCTCATGGGGGTACAGAGGGCAGTGCAGTGTGTGTTCACTCACATGGGGGTACAGAGGGGAGTGTGTGTGTGTTCACTCACATGGGGGTACAGGGGGCAGTGCAGTGTGTGTTCACTCACATGGGGGTACAGAGGGGAGTGCGTGTGTGTTCACTCACATGGGGGTACAGGGGGTAGTGCAGGTTCTTCCGGAGCTGGTCTACAGAGCTCCCACACCAGTCCTCAAAGACGTGCAGGTTGGCCCGTCCTTTGTACTGAGGAGAGAGCACAACACACTTGGTCTGCTGCGCAAGTTTAACAAAAGCCAATCAAAACGATATATAATATCAATATATGTATATACATTTTTAACAACAGATTAAAAAAATTATATATATATACAGGAGAGCGCTTGGAAGTTAACCGGTCAAACTACCTAATGTTAATAGTTTGAATGTTAACCAGGTTCCAGGTGTTTGTAAACCTACACCTTTCTCCCTGCTGCTAAATAGGCGGTGATATACGAGCTCCTCTGTGTGTCCGTGTGTGTGTGTCCGTGTGTGTGTCCGTGTGTGTGTCCGTGTGTGTGTGTGTGTGTCTCTGTGCGTGTGTACGGTTGGTGAGAGGTGAAACCTTGTTACCAATACTGTAATGGGATGTGTTCAACATTAATTTTGAATGACTTCAAAACGGAGCTTGGAAATGATTACAAGAACACCCAGCCTAAGAATGAAGGACCACACATTGGGTTCTGACCTGGCTGATGACCACACACATTCAATACGTAAAAGGAAGAGTCCACTCTGAGATTTTCTCCAGAAGCCGAAGTGGATTAGAATCCAAACAAATGTAAATGCCCTCCTAATCTTCCTGATCTGTTATGGACCACCAAGACTCGTGTCACTGTGTGACTCACACACACACACGAGGGAGAGACAGAGAGACAGAGAGACAGAGAGACAGAGACAGAGAGACAGAGAGACAGAGAGACAGAGAGACAGAGACAGAGAGACAGAATTGTAGTTCGATACATACACCCAAGAGAATGTATCGAACAACAATATACTACATGACACCAGGTAGCATGGCTGCTGCAGACACAACTCACCCTCCCCTGAGCCAAGAGTATAACGTCGTGGCAGTGGTGGATTAGGGTATGTAAATGTTCCCAAATGAGCAAGTGCTCAACGTAGGATGATTCATCCACCTCAACCCTTATTTACATGGCGAGGTGCAATCGAGGCACCGGGACTCTGGTTCGATGAGGCACAACAATAAAGTGCATGAGTACAGATAGTTACAAATATAAATAATCAATAAATAAATGCATAAGAATATAGCCAAGATAAGTGTACTCAAATATATAAAAACAATATATAAACAAATCATAATACAATTAATAACCATGTTAAACTTATTGTTGGCATAAACAACGTGAACTAGGACGAGCCGGCAGCCCAACCACCCCCGGGAGCCAGACAGCTTCAGACGGTGGTAACCCGAGGCCCCCTCCACACACCCACTCGCGCTCCAACAGCGGTGGGAGGCGGACAGGCCGGGGCAAGTTCCTCAGGGCCGTCCAGAGAGGAGGAAGAGGAGTGGATGTGTGGAGGCAAACCGGGATCGGTGCCTTCGCCGCACCCGGCCCCCGCCAGGAAACGTTCCCCCGGGAATTTGAATACCGACAAAAATAAAAATTGACTTTGCGGAATATGCCATCTCAATCCCCTGTGGGAGATGTTTTCAATTAATCTCAACGCCTATGATTGAAGAGTTGAACTCACTGTGGAGGGTTTGCAGTCGTGTGTGTGTGTGGATGATTGATGCTTGAGGCAGCGTCACCTGGCCTGAGTCAGCCTGATAGGCTGGGTGAGGCTGCACAC
This sequence comes from Gadus macrocephalus, assembly GCF_031168955.1. Lineage (NCBI taxonomy): Eukaryota > Metazoa > Chordata > Actinopteri > Gadiformes > Gadidae > Gadus > Gadus macrocephalus. The sequence continues at coordinate 1,338,642 of NC_082390.1, read as the reverse complement.
CTGTTGCACATTAGGCAATCAACGGGCACAGGTTCAACCAGCCATCAAAGCACAGATCCCGGGACAAGGCTCCTGCGCGGGCAGATGGGGGACCATTGTCGACGACCTTAACCGGTCTTCAAACACCCTAGTCAGCCTAGTTAAAGTCACCTAGGTGGAGTGTAGCATTGTCCTTGCTACAATGATGTAATCTCATGTGATTTCGGTCCATCGATTTCCTTGAATTCCTTTTAGCCAATTTAGCGGGTGGAGTCTATGTACTCTCCTGCATGATGAGCCAAGCGACCGACCAATTACATCCACTCATGTGGCCCGGGGAGTGAACGATCCCATTATGGCGACGGTCCAACTGAATGAAGCTACAGTGATTCGGAGGCAGTACAGGTGGGGGGGGGATTTGTACAATCGGACTACAACCCTACAATCCCACTTCAACAAACTTGTTTATAAAAATACTTTTTGACATTAACCCGACAAGATATTCAGTAAGTGTGTCGAGATGAGGGATTTGTTACGGTTCTCTTTCTGTTTTTTGACCCTGCTGTCCATCACTTTAAATGCTAGACGGGCGGCTTGTTTAGGAAGGATGGGAAGCGAGGACAAAGGCACTTTCTGACTCGCAAAAAGAACCAATGCTTTACCTCAGCCTTCCAAGCCTGCGCTGTAAAGCGGGATCGCAGTGCGGTCAGATCCTGCTCCGAACCCTCTGGGCAGCCCGCCGCCGCCTAGGACAAACATGTTTTACATGCAATGTTTTACTCAAACATACGCTCTCACTCTGCTCTAGATCAATGATCAATGTAATGTAATTTGTTCAGTTATAGACAGATGAAATAAAACAATGTGACACTCATTCGAAGCAAGCCCAAATAATATTGACAAAGAGAAGTGTTCTCATAAACACTTTATATCTAAATAAATAATAATAATAATAATAATACATTTAATTTAGAGGCGCCTTTCAAGACACCCAAGGTCACCTTACAGAGCATATAGTCATCATTCAAAACTATGTAAAACAGACTAGGAATAAAAAGAAAACAGAGGTTAAACATGAAGAATAATTATAATTAATAACACTCAAAGACGCCTAAAGTGAAGGGGGGACCTCACTAACCACCACCAATAAATAGAAACACCCTTTATGTATGCATTAGGTCGCTGTACTTACCCCCCCATCTGGTACTCTCCCTCCAATAAGTTCTCCTGTTGCAGCATTGGCTGTGGAGAGTGACAACAATTAGGCACCGATTGAAACTGTAAATCCCACAAAATAGGCAAGACAGACAGTCAAGTGGCTAGGCTGTTCAGATTTCCATCTCTGTATTCACCACCTAACCCCTGCTTTTTAATTACCCAGTCTCTGTATTCACTGTCTAACCACAATCTAACCGGTTGAAGCTGGCAAACCTATCAATTAGAGAATCTGCAGGTGTTAAGAATAGGTCCCAGTTTGACACAGTGAAGAAAGCATTTCCTTCTCCCACATTGTCAACGCCATGCTATTGCCATTCTGGATATTTGAGCATTGTTGTAGATCCATTGTCGTTTTAATATTCCTAAGCAGCGGCGTTTCAACCATGCGTCTCTTGTAGGCTACAACTAAAGCCTTCCCATTCTCAAGAGTCAATCGGGAAGACACATGGCTGAGAATCATGTACAGACAATAGAATCCTAAACACTGTGTGTGTGTGTGTGTGTGTGTGTGTGTGTGTGTGTGTGTGTGTGTGTGTGTGTGTGTGTGTGTGTGTGTGTGTGTGTGTGTGTGTGTATTTACACACTGTTGGTCTGGAGGTCTATCATTATAAGGGTGGGGTTCCCAACGCAAACTCTCTTAGGACAAAACAGCAATTGTGGTCGCACACTGCAATCCTAGCTGGAGTAGGTCGCCTTAAGAAGGGCTAGACTGGAGAGCGAGGGATTCCTGTTCTAGTCTCCAAATCTACCTATTTGGGAAACAATTTCTCAGTGACAACCTCACAACTAAGTCATTCATTAATATAGCTTGTTAGGACATTGAGTAAGTAGTTCATAATTTAACATTTTATATTGAAGCCTGTAGGTTAGATTTAGAAGATGCGGACCAATTCGGATTCCAACGATGTAAAATGTTGTTGTTTTAAATAAAAAAGATATTCGATTTTAACAACTCTGATATACTAAAATGGAATTGAATCTTTGTATGATACAAGGACCGCAGAAAACAGGAACTTCCTGCTGGTTGGGTAAACCATCATCTGCATACTGTACGTTAACCATCACTTGCTCCCCAGAGCAGGTTTTCTAGAAAATGTCATACTGCTGTCTGGGTTACATTTCGCTGTTAATTTGTGATCGTTTATTTGAGGCGGTACAACTACAAAAAAGTGGACACTTGTTCAGGCAACCTGTTGCTAACCCCCCCCCCCCCCCCCCACCCCCAAGAGTGGCAACCCCAGCTTACGGTGGTTGTTGCTCCATGTATTTGCAGCGACGAACTCGTGGAAGACTGCGACAAACCCCAAGACCAGGATCACTCCAAAAAGATATCTGCCGTTGCGTCTCAATTTCTTCAAGGGTAAAACCGACATGATCATTGTTTTGTTCCTCTCCCGAGAAGTGTAGAGTCGTTTATCCATCCGATTGCCACTTGTTCAGCCAGAAACGACCCCACCACCAGGATCTCGCCCACTGCAACTACGGTGAGGTCAAACTACTGGTGAGCGGAGAACTCCGTGGAGTGTGACTCTTGGAGGCTAAGTCCATCTTTCTCGTTGCCCCGTATACTTCTAACGTTACGAAAACCAATTATGCTTACTGAACACCATCTCCATAAGGCTAAGTTAATACAGTTTTGTCTTCAACACGCAGTGGTTCCGACCGATTCCACCTAGCTCTGTGATGTCGTCGCGCTTCAGGAGACCCACACTGCGCAAACAAGTGAGCAGAATGGGCTTGAAATCACACACCCGCTCAGAGCGACAGGCACAGCGATCCGAGGAGGGAGGAGTTTAGCGAGGCCGGCTGCACCCATTTCTCCTCAGGTAGAACTACCTTCTACTAAACAGGTTATTTTCACTGATCTAAATAGATTTTTATTGAATACGACACGTACCGCATATCAGGTATTTAGCGAACTATTTTTCAATCCATAGGCTATATTATTTTCTAAATATGTTTTAAATGCTTTAAAGGGGTCATATTTTTGCTTGTTTTTGGTTAATTAATTCATTAGGGTGTATGATTAGAATGTATGTGTATGCCTTAGTTTTGAAAAAATATAGGCCTATCTCTAATAAAACATACGTCACCAACTGGGCAACTCTGTTATCAAAATCTCGCCCTAGTTGCCGAACGGAAGTAGAATCATAAGAGCGTCATGAGGTGTAGTTCACGAGAACTTTCCGACGACGCGAAAATGTTTCTCCCATATTTTCCAGTACTGTGAACGCGCCATAACTCCTGTCCCTTTAAGGCCAACATCCCGAAAAAGCCCAGTCTGTGATTGGTCAGCTATACAACACCGTCATAAACACTTTGCGCGTCTGTCAGAATCTTACTCCCCTGAGTCCCGAGCTGCTGTAAGTATTGCGGGTATCTCTGGACTTGGTTCAGCCGTACCTGTTCGTTAAGTTCAAGTCAGATACAGAATCTCAAATTCAGGCCGAACAATCCGATCGACCCGAAACACCAAGAGCAGGACGTTTCGCACCGTAAAGTTGTTATGTTGTAGCTATGTTATATTTCCGATGTAGCGTTGTAAATAATATCTGTACATCACGGTAACAACCGTGTGTTCGTTGACTGGCTGATGTGTATATTTAATAATGCATCACTCACAAACACTGTACATTGTCCTGTTTTATAGCATCTTTTTCAACACTGAATTCATTCAAAACATTCAAATACATGCTATATAATTGGATCAATTATATAGTGGTCAGCGTGCCATTGTCGGGCCAAACTCTCTGGGCGGGCAAGGCAGAGAAAGGGGAGGAGCTTGGCCCCTTATGACGACATATGGGGCCCCATTCCAAATCAGCACGCCTGAGCTTCCATTTTATCAAAGGCGAGCAGGATACCCTTTACTTGTTTTACACCGAACGCAAGTTTTATCAGTGGGGGACCATAGGCAGGCTAGGGGAACTTAATGTTAGAAATGTTATAAAGTGAGATTTTCATGCCATGGGACCTTTTAGCGCTTATTGTTCTTATTAGGTTGTATAGAGTGGCGAAGTCACGCCCCTTCCGGTAGGGCTCATGGGACCTATGAGATCGAAAAATATGAATGGGTGTCAATGGAGAGAAAATAATTATTTTCTGGTCCCAGTCTTTATATGCCCTGGATTACACATATGTTGTTTGTGGATTTAAATGATAATTTTTCATGCAAAGAAAACTAAAAATGTTCGTGAAGAAGTTTGATAATTTTAGGTTTTATGTGAGGCCGCTTTGTGAACTACAGCTCTTCGCTGCTCTTCACGCATATGATATACGTCACCACACCCGCCCTTGGAACTCGGCACAGAGATGGCGATCCCTCTGCCCCACTTCACCGCTTTCCCAAGGAGAGGATAAAAGCATCAAAAGAGGTGAAAACCATTATAAGTCGGGGCGCGTGCAGAGTTTCAGTTATGCCGATGGGAAGATTGTCGGTCTTCTCCACGCCAGTCGCAGGGAGCGTGACGTCACATACAAGCCGTGTAGTCTTTCTCGTTGTGTTTTCTCTACAGCCTTTATCTGAACAATTGCACAATAAACGGTCGAACTCTTTGCATGAAAAATTATCCTTTAAATCCACAAACAACATATGTGTAATCCAGGGCATATAAAGACCGGGACCAGAAAAGAATTATTTTCTCTCCATTGACACCCATTCATATTTTTCGATCTCATAGGTCCCATGAGCCCTACCGGAAGGGGCGTGACTTCGCCACTCTATAACGTCCCATTGTCTAGAGAGTTTACTGAAAGGTAAAGGTAAAACAATTATGGTCTCGCGCAAGACAGATAAAAGGAAGAGGTGGCAAGGCTTAAGCCCAATCGCAAATCTTCGTGTTAAACGAGAGCTTCCTCCTGGGACTGGTCTGCTTAAGTAGCCTACACCGCCAGGTTTAGCCGAGGAAGCCAATTGGCAGCTGGAAACAGGCGAAAGCTTGAAAATAATCCACAAAACATAATAGCACCAGCAGGGGGTGCTAGAGTGCATATAAACTAAACTAAATAAAGAGGGTCGTAACAGGTTGTAAGACGAAGGAAGCAGCTTCCAGTGCCCCCTACATGCATGGTGCACCAACCTGGCCCAGAGCCCAAGTGCTGGAATCTGTATACCCTTGCAGGACATAAACAACATCCGTAGAGCGGACTATGAACCCTTGACGCGTGGAAGTATGCTTTTATTACATGTAATGAGATCCGTGGCGGTGGGTCAATAGAGGGCGCTAGGGCGCCGCCCCTCCGTGAAATATTCACTTGAATATATCTGCCAACTATTAATTAACTATTGTCAATACGAATTAAATCAACAAAAAATTGTGTGACATAGGCCTACTTGTCACTGCCGGCCGGCAACCATTTAAATGCGTCTGAACGTCAATGATTTGGGCTAGGCTTGTTATTGGTCATTCGAAATAAAGCCCTCCTCCAAGTCGCCGGCCACGTTGAAGTCAATGTAAGCTCGCTAACTTTTTGCTGTCTATCAAGCAGAGACGGCTTTTCATTGGCGAAAGAAAATTCGTCCCTCGGGTCGCACCAGTGTGCGCCCCAGGCCAATGGTATTGCTATTCTTTTTTGTTATCACCACATGATTGGACAATTCAGCGAATCAATCAAATAGGCTACCTCCCTCAGCAGCAGTTATATAGTTCGGTCTAGGGGTTAGGTTTAGGGGTTAAGGGGTTAGGGTTAGGTTAAGGGGTTATAGTTGGGTTTAGGGGTTAGGGTTAGGTTCAGGGGTTAGGGTTAGGTTCAGGGGTTAGGGTTAGGTTCAGGGGTTAGGGTTAGGTTCAGGGGTTAGGGTTAGGTTCAGGGGTTAGGGTTAGGTTCAGGGGTTAGGGTTAGGTTCAGGGGTTAGGGTTAGGTTTAGGGGTTAGGGTTAGGTTCAGGGGTTAGGGTTAGGTTCAGGGGTTAGGGTTAGGTTCAGGGGTTAGGGTTAGGTTCAGGGGTTAGGGTTAGGTTTAGGGGTTAGGGTTAGGTTTAGGGGTTAGGGTTAGGTTCAGGGGTTAGGGTTAGGTTCAGGGGTTAGGGTTAGGTTCAGGGGTTAGGGTTAGGTTCAGGGGTTAGGGTTAGGTTCAGGGGTTAGGGTTAGGTTCAGGGGTTAGGGTTAGGTTCAGGGGTTAGGGTTAGGTTCAGGGGTTAGGGTTAGGTTCAGGGGTTAGGGTTAGGTTCAGGGGTTAGGGTTAGGTTCAGGGGTTATAGTTAGGTTCAGGGGTTAGGGTTAGGTTCAGGGGTTAGGGTTAGGGTTAGGGTTAGGTTAGGGTTAGGGTTAGGTTCAGGGGTTAGGGTTAGGTTTAGGGGTTAGGGTTAGGGATGCTACTCGAACTTGCGCTACCAAATTCTATGAGTGAGTTAGGTTGGGGCGGGGCTGAACCTGAGCCAGGGGCGGGTCTAGACCTATAGATGGAGCAGGTCTAGTCCGGCTCCACCCATCGGCTCTGCAGTGAACAGCCTCTCAGCTTATAAAGAGATATAATTTAAGACGCTATAAAGTCAGCCAAGGCCTACAGCTGACTAACCAAGACATAACAACACAGCAGAATTAGCTACAGAGTAACCCGAGGGCTAGACCTGGGTAACTAAGGATTACCCTAACCCTACTACTAACCCTAACCCTAACCCAAAACATTGCAAAACACATATTGTTTGGGGGCCTGGCTGAGCCAACTGGAGGCAGGACTTCTGCACTTCCGTGACAATCTGACTTCAGATTGTCACGGAAGTAATTGCTGACTGCGAACAAAGGTGTTTTAGTTTTATGAAACGTGCAGGCTGTGGTTGTTGTAAATAATGGTGGTCAGGTTCATCTGATTCTCTAGCAGCCTACCCAAAAAAAATTATACAGGTTATAAATGATACAGGTTTGCCTTCGGACCAATTGGGGCCTACTCGGTTACTTAATTATTGCTTCAGATACAATACTACTGACAGACACCATGATTTTATAGCCATCATCTCTTTGATTGAATATGTTTTATCAGGGGGAAAAAGTTAAACTTGTCAGAATGTCAGTTGACAATGGTATACAACTGTATGACAAAAACAAGGGCAGTCTTTCTGCATTTCCAATGAGCTGAGATTCTGGCTCAGTTAAAGGTACATACTGCAGGTATCTGGGCTTTCCATATCAGATACACTCAAGGCGTATGTTATTAATGGACGTTTTCGTTTACACCAACACATTGACCTCCATCAAACACAATTTGATTTGAGAGTTGTAAAGAGAGACGCTCAGACAGAAAATAGTGATCGGTTGGCCCTTGAGAGCCATACCAGAACCAATACAACATGGGGTATCACATGCACTCACACACAACATACAACAATGGCCTTTTGATATCAAAAGGCCCTCACCACCCTGGCCCCCCTGAAAACCCGTTCAGTCTCATTCACCCACACTGCTCCCTGGTTCACTCCTCATCTGCGCCAGCTCAAAGCCACTGGTCGTCGACTGGAGCGACTCTACAAAAAGACTCAACTCACTGTACACCGCCAAATGTATTCGGACCACCTCCATCACTACAAGAATGCCCTCACTACTGCCAAAACCTCATACTACTCCAACCTCATCAACACTGGTACAGGCAACAGCAGAGTCCTCTTCTCAACAGTCAGCCACTTACTTCAGCCTCCTAAATCTCTCCCTCCAGACATTTCCACCACCCAATGCACTGCGTTCCTTGACTTCTTCAGCTCTAAAATCAACACCATTCACCAACAACTGGCCTCATCTCGCACCCCCTCTGATGACCCACCCTGGATGATCACCTCTGGCCAACCTCTCATCAGCTCCCTCTCTGACTTCACCCTAGTAACAGAACAGACCGTTTCAGAACTCATCCGCAAAGCCAAAACCACCACCTGTCAGCTCGATCCTCTTCCCACCTCCCTTGTCAAAGCATGTCTTCCGTCCATCTCCCCCATGATCACCAACATAATTAACTCCTCCCTCACTACTGGTACTGTACCCCCCACTCTCAAGCTGGCTGCCATCACTCCCATCCTGAAAAAACCTGGTGCTGACCCAACTGACCTTAACCATTACCGGCCCATCTCCAATCTCCCTTTCATCTCCAAAACACTTGAAAGGGTGGTTGCCGCACAACTACAGTCCCACCTCGACACTAACAATCTCCACGAACCGTTCCAATCTGGCTTCCGTCCAAAACACAGCACTGAAACAGCCCTAGTCAAAATCACCAACGACCTCCTCCTTGCAGCCGACTCTGGTTTACTCACCATTCTCATCCTCCTCGATCTCAGCGCAGCATTCGACACCATCTCCCACCCTCTGCTCCTTGACCGCCTAGCTGGTATCGGGATCACTGGTGCTGCACTCTCCTGGTTTACATCCTACCTCACCGGCCGTCAACAATTTGTTCAACTAAGCAACCACAAGTCTGGGTGTTCAGGTGTCTCACTGGGTGTCCCCCAGGGGTCAGTCTTGGGTCCACTCCTCTTCACCACTTACCTCCTCCCGCTGGGCACACTCCTCCGTCACCATGGGGTCCATTTTCACTGCTACGCTGACGACACACAGGTCTACATCTCCACCAAACCCACCGCTGCCATCCCCCCCACTTCCCTCATCACGTGCCTGGAAGAGATCCGGAGCTGGTTGAGCAGGAACTTCCTGAAACTCAATGGAAACAAGACCGAGGCCCTGCTCATCGGATCCAAATCCACCCTCACTAAATCACAACACACCCCAGCTCCACTCATAATTATCGATGGATTCCCAGTACCCTTCTCCTCCAAAGTCAAGAGCCTCGGCGTCATCCTGGACAACACCCTCTCATTCGCACCCCATATTCACAACATCACCCGGACTGCATTCTTCCACCTCCGCAACATCGCCAGACTCCGCCCATCACTGACCCAATCCAGCACTGAAATCCTAGTTCACTCATTTGTCACATCACGCATAGACTACTGCAACGCCCTCCTCACCGGACTCCCCACCAAACTCATCAACAAACTGCAGATCATTCAGAACTCAGCCGCCCGGATCATCACCCGCACCAAATCATCTGACCACATCACCCCTGTCCTCATTCAACTTCACTGGCTCCCAGTACACTACCGCATCCAATACAAAACCCTACTCCTCACCTACAAAGCTCTCCACAACCTAGCCCCCAGTTATCTCTGCGACCTCCTCCAAGAATACACTCCCTCCCGCTCCCTCCGCTCAACCTCTGCTGGACTACTATGTATCCCCACATCACGACTCACTTCAATGGGTGCCCGGTCATTCAGCTGTTCAGCACCCAGGCTCTGGAACTCCCTCCCCCCACACATAAAACAGTCAGACACCATTACAACCTTCAAGTCACAACTCAAAACTCACCTGTTCAAACTCGCACACAACGTCTAACTGATCACTGTTTTGATTGTTTTTTTTGTTTTGTTTTGTCTTGTTTTTGTTTTATTTATTTCTTATTGCTTATGTTTATTTATTTATTTATTTATCTGTTTCCACAATGTCTTGTTTTTTTTAAAAAAAATTGTATGAAGACTATATGCTCTGTAAGGTGACCTTGGGTGTTTTGAAAGGCGCCTCTAAATTAAATGTATTATTATTATTATTATATAGCATTCTGAATAGTGAAGGGGAAGTATAAAATGTGTGCTATAAAATGTGCCTATCCTTTATGGCTGTAAAAAAGATATGCTTGCGGCAGATAGCAATTGTGCTACAATGAACCCCAAACATTGTTTCTCACAAACAGGCTACACAGCAACTGTTGATTAATGTAGTTCAGACCTGTCATTTGTCGTAAAAAATCGGATTTAATCAGGTTTATATAGTGGAGCTTGGCAGGTGCCTGCCAAACAAACAAAGTGGTGGCAGAAAGCAACGGTTGATTCCTACCTGTTTTTGTACAATTAAACCCAATGCCAAGTGCCATAAAGAATGTTCTCCACAGTAACTACCTCTCCTGAGAACACCCACCCCAGCCTCCATCACAACCTCTGAGCCTATAGGCAGACCCATATAGCTAATCCTATCATGGCTATCTCCCCTCTGGCCATTACACCTACACAGGTCAGCGTCAGACCGAATGGGCATCATGCACCCCAGACCAGGCCCATATTATCCTCGTATTATCCAGGACAGCATGAAACGACCCTTAACCTATATATTTTATCAATGTTGTAACCTTTTTATTACAGGACAACAAAGCAACAAAGCCTTTTTAGGGTCACATTAAAAATACAGACTTCTTTCAGGACATAATGCAGAAATGTAGGTCAGAAGACACACCTCATTGCCTGCCCTAAAAATATCCTGTTGGGAGGCCAACGGACAAACGGTCCCTTATAGCTGTTGAATCAGAGCCCTTTAAAAGTTTATTTCCACGTGGATGGGTTTAATACAAGGTTTCAAGGCGTAAGAGGACCATACCGGTCTGGGTGATAAGCCATTGTAACCATCTCTCCTGGCGTCACTTATACAGCAAGGTCAATTGTCCAAATAACTTTGTTTCACCGGTGGTTCCGAAGAGCATTTAGTGCAACACCTAGATGTTAAGAAACACTGCTCATTGCTACGTTTGGTATGTGTTGCCTTGGGATTTAGATGGTTGACATTGCTTTGTGTAGGTTGTCTATTGTTGTGGCTACTTGGCATGGAGCAATCATCAAAAGTATCGCAGTATTGATTTGTTGTTTGGCTAAAAGTGTGTTCAAATAAATGTGTCGCAATTTCCTATTTGAAATAGCTAATGATTTTTCGGTACGGCATCAGTCAATATATACAACCCTAGCTGTATGTGGTGGGCCTTTGCGTCTTGGTGCCTAGAGGCCAGCAAAATAACCCAATAAATGTTTACATTCTGATAACCTACCTTTTAGTTCCATGGCTTTCGTACCATTAGAGATGCATGTTAAACTTTACAGTTCCAAACTACAATTCGAATCATAAAATACCAAATACTTTATTTTAAAGATCATATGCTGATCTTATGTCCAACCCCCAAACGTAACCTGTTCTCATGCATAATCAGAAAGGATTGCGTTATGAAACAAAGTTGTGTTATATGTCCAGGAGAAGTGATTTTATTTCACACATCTTCAACGCACATATTCCAGTTAAGTAAATCAATGCAATTACCATTTAGGTACAAGACAGAAGTCACAAGCACAACATGACATCTGATTACAGTTTCCAAATGAAAAAACAACAGTCATGTAGCCCATCAGCTATACTGGAGTTGTAGCAATTAAGGTAGCCGTAACTTGGGAGAGTTCACCCAGGTTATTCAATGCAGTTACTCCTTAGATACGCAGTGCTGCTATATACACACACACAACCTTGGTTACACGCAAGACCACACGCACGCACGCACACGGTGTTCAAGACTTTGATCTGAGGGCCCTTGGAAAAAGGTATCATCGTGGGATCCACATCAGGAAGTGAAAGAGGAAGGTAATCCCCCTCTCCAAGATAAGACCGTGAAAACTAGGATTCAGAGGGACAAGTTTGATCATCCGAATTCATTTGATTCCCCCAACTAAACCGTAAAAATTGCATGTTTTAATGATGCGACCACACGAGTCCCAAGTCCCCAGGGAGACAACAGCGACATGAAAACACAGCCTAACCAACTAGCTGCCATGGCATTCACAGACAAAAACAATGAGTGAAAAAAAAAAAAAAAGCCAGTGGGAAATTAAGCAGGGAGTCTTATTGATCGAGTCCTCCACAGTCACACCTCATTGACACACAATCATGCATTAAAAAAAATCCACATCCACACACGCCAGACGGCTTCAGGGATCCCGACGCCAAGGGCGGCGCCAGGGATCCCGACGCCAAGGGCGGCGCCAGGGATCCCGACGCCAAGGGCGGCGCCTGGAACCGTCTAGCCCTGCGATCCGTTTTCAACCTCCATCTCCCCGACCGTTTCCTCGCTCTCCACCGTGACATTCTCAGCCTCCTTCTGTGTCACAACAAGAAAAGGGACACCAAACATGTCAAAACCAAACCTTCAACCCATTAACTAAAGTATTGAAGCAGTGCGATACCAAATTAAAATGCACTATTTAGTGCATTTAAAGCAGTATACTGCCCCCTAAAGGTTGGGGAGGGTAGAGAGCTGCACGTCGCTCACCTTAGCATCCCTCTCAGCAAACTTGGTGAACATGTTTGCATAGAGACGCTTGTCCTTCTCGCGCTGATCTTTGATGTGTTTCTGACAGAGACCCAGCTGGGTGGGACAGGCAGAGCAGTTGGAAAACATTGCACAATTCCTCATTTATAATTCATTGTACAACCTCGGCTAAGACGACGACAGTTCCGCCTCAGCGTTGGGACTTGAAGTGGTTGAGAGGTTCCACCAGCTCGTGCCTCACCTGGGCCTTTGCGGCTTTGTTGGCCGGGTACAGTTGAATAACCTGCTGGAAGTCTTCCCTGGCCTGGTCAAACTCCTTCATGGCCACCAGGGCCTCGCCCTTCCTGAACAGGGCCTTCTCGTTCGATTCATCGAGTAGCAGAGCCTGAAAGTCAAAAACAAGGTACAATGGACATTAATTAACAACCTGTGCAAAGTAAGCAGCATTGCATGCCGATATGTAATTTGAATAGATATAGAAGTGAAAACCCGGAAGAATGATAAAATGGCCTTCTAAATGTTGTATTGACACACGGACACAAAGTATTGAAGTTCTTTGTTAAATATGGAAAGCATCACAAATATGCGCGTCATCTTTTCGCAAGTATTGATATTCTATTGCAAATTCTATTTTTTAGCACAATAATATCCATTGCTTTGTCCCTAGACTACGTGGTCCGTGTTCGAGTCAAAAGTTATGCTCATTTTGGAATAAATGTTAATACATATCTACGCGTTATAGCATCTACATTACAGTTCTAATAAATGTTAATACATATCTACGCGTTATAGCATCTACATTACAGTTCTAATAAATGTTAATACATATCTACGCGTTATAGCATCTACATCACAGTTCTAATAAATGTTAATACATATCTACGCGTTATAGCATCTACATCACAGTTCTATTCCGAGGCTTCGCCTTATGTGCTGAACACGGTACATGGGCAACGCCTACATTCCCCCGGGCACCGTGGATACAACACGCTCAGCAGCGCTCGTCCACCCTTCTTTCAGCAGTTGCTCGAACCAGTCCTCTACTACTCGTGATAGTTGAGTCTGATGTGCCCTGGGGCTTTGGTCTTTGTAACTGTGGTCCAGCGGCAGTACAGTGATCGTGCTGCACGAGCAGCTCCACCTTAGCCTCGAGGGCGTAGCCTGCGTGAAATGGAACCATAGTGTGGCCGTGATAACTCTAGTTGGTTGATTGTAGGCCTGTCCATCTGGTGTCCCTGCTGTACCCTCCAACGACCGAAGGAATAGCAAGGACAAGCTGCGGTGCTCCGCGTTATGTCCAAGGGGCCCTGGTGAATGTGGGCGGGGCCCGCTTTGATCGGTGCATTGCTGAACTGTTCAGTGCCCGCGAGTGCGCAGGCGGCCTACAATCACAGAACTATATAATAGTTATAATAACATACCTAAACGGATGTGTGCATTTTTGCAAATACCAAAATTATTTCAAACTGAAATTTCAAATATAATTGTTTGAGTCATCAATATCTATAATATACCCTTTTCATTTGATTATATATTGCAACAAATCACCACATGCATGGTATCGCAATGCCTCTTCAAACGCACGGTATGGGGACCCATGTGGCGCGAGGTCCTTGCCGCGGCCGGCCGTAAAGAATACCTTGTCACAGTTCTCCAGCGCCTGGCCGGCCTCCTGGATCTTCAGATAACACATGGCGAGGTTGAGATGTGCAGCTAGGCGCAGCGCCTTGGCCTTCAGCTCGTCCTCCTCCCCCAGAGCCGACTCACTCTCCAGCCAGGTCACGATCCGCTTGTACTGCACGGTCGCCTGCTTGTACTTCCCCTCCTGAACACGAGATCGTGGGAACTCCGATTAATCGGCATGTTTATTTTTATTGTCTTCCCGATACAATGTCAATGGTTGATCGCAATATTATTTTAGATGTATTCGTCAATGAAGCCACAACGGCGGTCGTACCTTAAAATACTGGGTTCCTTTGTCTTTGACCACGCTGCTCTGCTCCAGCTTCTCGACCGTGTTCATTTCCCAGGACTCCTTTGCCTGAACAACCAGAGACAGTTCAGTCACCAATGATAGCATACATTTCCTGACGGTATTCAAACGGTGACTTGTATCATCATTGGGGCAAACCAGAACTTGATCCTTCATTTTTTTTATGATTTCAAAAAACTGATATGAATCAAACAATTGCCTTCTAGCAACCGTACCTTTTCGAAGGTTGTCATTTTAATCTTGTACTGCAGTGTCGCGTCACCTGGAATAGCATAGCCTGCATTTCCCGCGAGTCCAAAGCCATACCTTAAACAAAAAAGGATGGGGCAAAAGTGCTTGGTATTAATGATGAAGAAGTTGATAAGAAGCGTTTCCACATTTCATTCATTAAGCTAAACAACTATCTTACAATAAGTACCTTCATCCAAGAAAATAGAACCCAAAAAGTACAAGAATGATGCAACTACATACAATTCATAAAATAAACAAACTGCTTCAATTGCTCCATTATAGATACCAGAGATGGAGACTTATTTTTACATATACGACATTCAAATCTAGGGGAGCCCTGAACAGATTTTGATCTACAGCTGAGTGACACGCAGTTATCTGTAAATTGCTATTTGCCTATTTAACCGAGATTCAGAAGCCTTGTTTAATTCAACATTGTGGGTTAGCATTTGCTTTACGTAAGCCCCTGTTCATGTGAGGGGGATACGCTTTTTATTACTTTCCAAAGATTTCCAATGTGTTCCAAATAGTTACTTATGAAAAATGAGTGCCAGTAACAAAATAGTTAGTCTTTGATGCACCGACTACACAGCCAGAAGCAGCTGATCATAGAACTGCGTCAGCGTTGCCTCACAGCCTAATAGTCTGTTCAGAACACATTGGAAATCTTTGGAACGCAATTGAAAGTGTATTCTACTCACATTAACAGGAGCTAGGATACGGTAACTCTGCAAGTCAATGGAAGCGGCCATTGGAAAGCAAATGATAAGCAACCAAACTCCCCTTCTGGACACAGTGATGAATTTGGAATTCATCAACTCGTCTGAATCTTGTTAAGACAGGCAAACGCTAGTCAACATATCACACCATTTTTTTTTTTTAATGTTGACACTGATAAATGGAACACAAATGGACACTAGACATGACCGATTGTACTTTGACCTGAACATAAAACTATCAATATCAGGTTTATATATGAAAAGAAATGCCTGTGATGAAAGGACTAACTCCACAAAAAAACAGCAAAAGAAATGAATAATCTACAAATGATGCCAAAGAAGCGGCATTAGTAAAACAAAAATACTCAAATCAGACAAAGGCAATGTTAAAGGAGACACATTATACCACCAGGTGTGAGTGGGATTAGCCCTACAAGCCGTTTTCGAAAATCTGCCCCATATGACATCAATAGTGGGCGTGTCCGCCTAGATCTGTGCTGGATAGATGAGCAACGTTTACTTCAGTCCACTGGGTAGGCTGGTAGACTGATCCATCCAGCACAGATCTAGGTGGACACGCCCACTAGTGATGTCATATGGGAGTCGGGACAGATTTTCGAAACGGCTTGTAAGGCTTATTAGACGCACACCTGGTGGTGTAACAGGTCTCCTTTAATGTGAAGAGTCCTACTTTGGCTTAATGTTGAAGATGGACTCCTCGCCCTGCTCCATAGCCAGGATAGCCTTCTCCACTCCGATAGGTAAACCCAGGCCCTCGCCATCGCCAATCTCAAACTTCATCTCTCGCTCGTCGAACACTCGTCCTTCGAAGGTACCCTCCACGGAAACTACAAACACAACAAGGTCGGGTTAGATAGCGACGACCTGACAACACCACAGAATCTTATGGTGATCGAGTAAGGGTTGGCCCATTATTCTGTTTTGAGTTGGTAAAGCAGATATCTGCCTCATGGGAGATTATTGCAATGCATCACCGATACAATGAACAGAGAGCGCGAGTGTGCTTACCTTCAACTGATGCTCCTTCGTTTGGTTTGGAGTAGCCTTCCCCTTTGGTAATGATCCGACGGATGATCCCCCCATCGTCGCCCTCAGTAATGTCCTCTCCTCTGAACTCAAAAAGCTCCACCTAAGAGAAATGTATACGGACATACCATGTATCCAACAATGCATTTAGGCAGGCAGATACATGCATACAAACATCTTCCATTGTTCCTCAACCACCCTAGGACAAGGAAAACACAAGCAAAACAAACTTGTACCCATCAAGCCAAATGTGTTTTGTGAAAATGAATAATCTATAATCCTTCAAACAAATAATACCATTTATTTGTATAACTACAACCTTTCCAATATTGACACACAAGGGTGGCACTTGTCGTCAATGCAGTCAGTCAGCAGTGATGGGGTTACACCCAAGACATAACCACAAGCTGAATTCTCATTCTAAAGTGGTTGGGACCACATAAACCTGCAACAGCTAGACTCACCTGGAATACGAGTGTGGCATCTGGGGGTATCTTGGGTGGACTGCCTGCAGACCCATATGCATATTCTGGCTTGCAGATAAACTGAGACAGCTCTCCTATTTTCATTGTGGCCACGCCAATGTCCCACGCTTTTATCACTTGACCTAAAGACACGGGAAGAGCACAAACAAGTTAGAATGGCAATGCAGGCCAGGGGAAGCTTAATAATGTGTATCCCCAATGTCCCGAGTTTGAGGAACCAACCTTTGCCCAATTCAAAGGAAAACTTCTCCCCCCTGTCTCGACTTGAGTCGAACGGCGTGCCGTCCAAGAGGGTTCCAACGTAGTGCACGAACACCTTATCCCCGGTCATAGGCAACTCTGTGCCCGTGCCTTCGGCCTTCACCAACTACACAAACAAAGAAAGAAAGAAGCAGTGATACGAGTTGAGGATCCAACCTGACATCTTAAATCGGATAAGTGAAGATATTGACTGTAGAAGCCTGCAGTGATGCGTGTGCGGTCGGAACGATAAAGTCCCCATTGTGACACACCAGGGTCATGCTACCATGTGGGATGAGCAGCCCTGCATCACTTGCTACTAGCTTGAGTAGCTGTGCTTCATGCTCTAGAACATTCTAGAAACATCCATGCAAAAGGTTGCTGGGTAGCCATTTGACTGCTCCCTCCCTTGGTTGACCAAGAGGTGACGTTCCCCTATTCTCCAATCAAGCATTCGTTTAAATAAGCTTGTTTTTGGCTATGAAACTGAAACAACGTGTTGTCATATTAGCCGGAGCTAGCAACTATTAGCAGATCCAACAGCGCTGGTGGCTTTAGCATTATATAGGTCAGATAGCCACCAGTCGAGTACAATAAGCACAGGGACGATGACCACATTTGTCACCTTTAACCCAGTCGACCTAACTAAGGATAAGGCCATGGATGCATGATAAACGACTTACCTTCAACACACCCCCATCTTTCTTCGGGGTGATGTCCTCTCCCTCCATTGGGATGTCTTGCTGTCCTTCACTCATCGGTTCTTCCACTGTCATTGTGTCGCGGCAGACCAAACCCCCTTATATCCTTTTCCAACGTGCGCCACAAAGAGACAATGCGTGCTAACGATGTAGCCGACTACCGAAACCCGTATGACCAGTATTAACCTTACAGCGAGCCGATGTATCAACTAAGACGACCCCGCTCTTATTGAACAATCCTAATGCCTGAAGCTGTTGTTGGGCCTCATGCACACTAGTCGCACGTCTATTTGGGCAGAAGCTGTGCTGGTACACCACAAGTCCACGTTACCATTCAGCAGCACACCAAACAAACTGACCGACTGACTGCAGCAGGGCAGAGAACTTTCCAGACAAGGGGCGGGATCAGGAGACGTCTCTACTTTGGTTGTCGCTCGATTGTATGCTCCGGTGCCGCAGGAGGGCGGTGCACATACTGTGACCCACTGCATGCATGAAATAGTTAAATGAAAAGAACATCCGTGGTGGTTTGAATGTATTAATTTTAATCATCCAATCAGGCGTTTTGTATAATAGGTTCAGCTGTTTTAGACCAAATGGGTCACAAGGGAATATGCCCCGCTTACTGGGCGACTCCTTAAAATTAAACGCGCACCCTATGAATTACCTCCCTTGCCATTGGTCAGATTCTATGTCCCTTGGAGTATGTTGGCGCGTTTATTGAAAGACTCATGTTGTCATATACTATATTGTACCCGAGTGAATGTATAGGTGGAGAGGTATATTTCCAAATAATCCTTATCGTCAATAGTTTAGAGAACTTGACAACAGGTACGGTATGATTCTGGACTTCACTAGATGAATAGATAAACCTCGTTTTTAGTACCCGATACTTGTATGGTCGATTTATGTCTATGATCAGATTAGCTGCTTGCATTTCATGTTTTTTTGCCGTATATATGTATGGTAATAAATAACACTTGTGCATCTCTATTGTTGTAATTTGGCTAGATTTGGAAGCTAAGGAGATTTTGATGCCATTTACTTGTGATGACCTACCATTTGAATAACTAGATTACCTCACCCTTTTCTATGTGTGTCATCCAGGAGCACACCTCTCGTTGTACAGGTACTAGCATGGCCAACGAGATCCCCGAATTTCCATTTCCTTACCAGCCCTACCCCATTCAGGAGCAGTTCATGAAAGCTTTGTATGGCGCGTTGGAGGACAGCAAAGTTGGCATCTTTGAGAGTCCCACGGGAACGGTACGCTATGTCTGATGAAAGTGAGATATCGTTTTAGATAGACGAAGATGAGCAACCAACATTAACCCGATTACAATGCCACCACGTATTCTCTCTCTCTCTCTCTCTCTCTCTCTCTCTCTCTCTCTCTCTCTCTC
Source organism: Gadus macrocephalus (assembly GCF_031168955.1). NCBI lineage: Eukaryota > Metazoa > Chordata > Actinopteri > Gadiformes > Gadidae > Gadus > Gadus macrocephalus. The sequence continues at coordinate 1,319,512 of NC_082390.1, read as the reverse complement.
TCTCTCTCTCTCTCTCTCTCTCTCTCTTAGGGCAAATCTCTCAGCCTGATATGTGGAGCCCTTACTTGGCTAAAGGACTTTGAAGAAAGGAAGAGACAGGAGACAGCTGATCTCCTGCAGGAGGGAGAAGCGGTACTTTCTGCTCCCACCACCTCCTCCTCTGCCTCTTCTCAAAACTCCTCAGCAGACCCCGACTGGATCACTGACTTTGTTCAGAAGAAATCAGAGCGTGAACTCGTTTCCAAGATAAAGGTGAGGTTGGGTGTAGCTGATTGAATCTGTCTAATATGTTTGACGTATTATCAGATTAACTGTCGCTTAATGGGAGCATTTGGGGAATTGTTGTTCTGTGACTATTTAGGAGGACGAGATTAAACGGAAGAAGCGCGAGGAACGGCTAGAAATGATAAGACACAACGCTCAGCTAAAATATGCATTCAAAAGAAAGGTAAGCGACTCTGCTGTCTAATGCCATCCTAGGAAACTGATAGTCAAGAATTGTGCTGGCCTGCAAGTGTATTCTATGTTATATTTGTTAAATTTCAAAACACACATTTACACAAACTCATTCACATTTGAGTCAAAGTCACTTGCATTTGAGCCTGAATACATTCGGCGCACCCTATGAAAATCAGCATGGCTAAAATAGTGCAGCAAAAAAATGAAGTGGTGGTCAGGTGCATAGTAGATGAGATCAAAATAAATATAATAAATCCAAACATTCTCTAAAAACACAAGGGCGATTTCAAATAAGTTGATTTGTGCACAAAACACATGTTTAGGAACACATGCACCTTTCATGCAACAAAAACCTTGTGTGTGTGTGTGTGTGTGTGTGTGTGTGTGTGTGTGTGTGTGTGTGTGTGTGTGTGTGTGTGTGTGTGTGTGTGTGTGTGTGTGTGTGTGTGCCCATGAACAGAGCAGTGAGGAGGACGAGGCGCTGAAGCTGCTGCAGCTCAGTAAAGGCGGCGAGGAAGAGGAGGCTTTGGGAGACGCGGAGGAAGAGGAGCTCATTGTGGCCGAGTATGAGAGTGATGACGACTCCAAGACCAAGAGCAAGTACGTACACGCCGCCTCCGTCCTCACTCCCTAACAACAGACCGCTGGGAGGGCAAAGAAGGAAAGGATGTAAAGAATTCCCATTCCTATTCCCAACACAGATTCTGTGGCGGAGCTGACGATGAAGATGATGACTTGGTTGAAGAACATGTGACGAAGGTGTGTGTGTGTGTGTGTGTGTGTGCGTCACACTGAGCTCGAATCCAGTCATGTGTTTGTGTTGCGTATGAATGTTGTGTAACACCCGAGCGTGTTCTGCTGCCTGTCAGATTTACTACTGCAGTCGGACCCACTCCCAGCTGGCCCAGTTTGTGCACGAGGTGCAGAAGAGCGCGTTCTGCCAGGACGTCCGCCTCGTAACTCTCGGCTCACGGCAGGTGAACAACATAAGACTCCTGCGTACACACGGACACATGAGAAGAAGGGTGGTACATCGGTAGATGGGTGGTGTCTTATCGTCCTCAGAGAGGGAATCCATTCACACAGACCACATTCGAACACAGTAGATAGACACTGTACACTAGGCATAATAATATAATGCACAACACAAGACTCAAGACATGCAGACACATAAAAAAATAAAAGGGTTTCTGGTTGCTGACAAGAGAGTTTGATTATTGAGTGCAAGGATGGCAGAAGGAACCTACAGGAAGGCACATGCACGCCACACACGCACATATGCCCACACACACACACTCACTCACTCACTGACATACATACAACCCAATGATGATGAAAAGGGCTGCAGATAACGATTATTTTCATAGTTGACTAATCAATATATTGTATGAATAAGAATAAGTCATGGTTAATTCAAGTTTATTTGTAGAGCCCCAAGTTACACAGGTCCACATTGCATGATAACACTAAGCCCCCCCCCGCCCAGAGGAAAGAGACCGTGAGAAGGAACAGGAAGAGGGATCCCTCCATTCAGGGTTGTCTAGACAAAACAAAGCACGAATTAAGGATGTGTCAAATGAAGTTATCAGAGAGTTTTGGATGAGTTTTAGATTCCACCCATGACCGTAGGCTAGTCTGCTATCAAAGTAAATGCACAGTGACGCTGTATCTAACTCATTAGCGAATGGGAAATGCTGCGCAATTTCCATTAGCTTATGGTGCTAGTCAAGCAGAAGAGGTGGTTGGTCAGTAACTGTTGAGATAACTAGGTATCTAGTAACTGATAACTAGGGCATCATCATCTTCAACAGTCGGCAGGGAAACCGTAGAGAACTGCAGCCATTTTCTGCCTGATAGTCCGGTGCCAGTTAAGGCTATGGGAGTCTGACTCCTTGAACCAGGGCTAACATTATGGTCTGTTTCCTGTAGAATCTTTGCATTAACGAGGATGTGCGTCGCCTGGGCAGCATCCAACGCATCAACGACCGCTGCATGGAGATGCAGAAGAACAAACATGGTGAAGAGAGACCAAATGACGTTGTGCCGTTCCCCAGATACCTCAGCGTGTTATGCACTGCATGCTCGGCAGTCCCTGAAAACATTCAGTCTTGTTTAGCATTCAGGGGGAACCCTCCTTAGGTGATCATCATACAGCCGCTCACACCTTCTTTACCATATATAGTAGACACGTCTGCATTCATGAAACCTCATTATGTTTGAATGTATTCATCCATTGTTAGGCTGAACAGCAGGAACCTTTCTTCTCTTATCTACTAAGGTGTAAGACGGGAAGTCGGTGACCCATTGGTATTATGAGGGTCCCTTGGGACACAGAGGAATAGTTACTTAGATATTACATTTTACTATTCAACCGTGGTTCTTCAATTTAATTGGAACCATGAGAATGTTTCATCTTAGTCTAATTTTGACCTCGTTCTGACCGCATCAGGGTTTGACCTCGTTCTGACCGCATCAGGGTTTGCGCCCCGTCCACACGGGCGAAAGCGATCTTCTCCCCACGCTTTCCTTTGATGCGTTTCAGGAATATCTCCGTAAAGACGGACTCATTGCGAAAACACATCGAGCTGGGGAAGAACGCTGTAGTACATATTCAAGGCGCTGGTTCTCCACAAAAAAGGGGCGCATCAAGCCTGTGTCTATCCAGCCTGCGCGCTGTGTACAAACATTCAGTCGAGGAGGAGAGAGCAGTTGTTAAACCTTTTAGATTGAGCAGAAATACTTTTTAATGTACAGTTAGTAAAAAAATTTACCAAGGGGCTGTATTTTTTATAATATTCAACGCAACTCGGACGTCGCCCAGCTGGTGGGGTTGGCGATGACGTCATCGTTTGCGTTTCAGGCGTCCACACGAATCCGAACGCGAAAACGCATAGGTCCGTTTATATCTTACCCACCCTCCGACCTGGTCTCAGAAAAGTGTTTTTCGGGCACCGAAAACGCCAGATCCGTGTGGACGGTCGCCCCAAACGCACACGACGGATGCGTTTTCACCCAAAAACTGGTTCAAATTACGGCATTTAGGAGACACTTTTATCCAAAGCGACGTACATGGGTTGATACACACATTGACACACCGACGGCGGAGTCAACCATGCCAGGCGACAGCCAGCTGGTCAGGAGCAGTTAGGGTGTCTCGCTCAGGGACACCTCGACACTCGGCTAGGAGGAGCCGGGGATCGAACTAGCAACCTTTCGGTTATAAGACAACTGCTCTACCTCCTGAGCTAAGCCGATCCGTGTGGACGGGGGGCCTAGTTCACCTCTTTTAAACGGTGTTTCTGATTGGATTGACTTTCCTCCTGCAGAGAAGCCGCCGCCGGAGGAAGGGGCCAAGCGCAAGCGGGGTCCGGCCAAGGCCGTGTGCCCGTTCATGGGCGCCACGGCGCTGCAGACCCTCCGCGACGAGGTGCTGGGCGCCGTCAGCGACATCGAGCAGCTGGTCACCCTGGGCCGTAAGACCCACGCCTGTCCGTACTACGCCACGCGCCTCGCCGTCCCCCCGTCCCAGGTGAGCCCCGGCATGGCTCGCTGATTGGTGGTCTGTGTTGACGTCCTGATAGGACGGGGAGTCCGAGTGGTTCACATTTGCGGAAGGAGCACTGAGTTTAAGACACACATTTATTTTCTATCCTCAATTCCTTGCAAGAAAATCATTTTTTTTCTTTCTTTCTTTGTGGTGTTTATCTTATTTTTTTCTATAGATTGAGTAAGATTGAGTAGATTGAGTAACATTTTTTTCTGACGCTTCTCACATTAAAGGGGACATATCATACCACCAGGTGTGAGTGTGATTAGCCGCTACAAGCCGTTTTCAAAATGTGCAGCATTATGACATCACTGGCGGGCGTGTCCACCTAGATGTGTGACGGTTAGTTGAGCAACGTTTGCTACGGTCCACTGGGTAGGCTGGTAGACTGATCTATCAGCACACATCTAGGTGGACACGCCCACTTGTGATGTCAGAAGGGGCACATTTTCAAACCTGCTTGTAATGGCTAATCACACTCACACCTGGTGGTATGATATGTCCTCTTTAATATAGTCTAAGAGGAACGTTTCTTAAAAGTATAAAATATTTTTATAAATGTAAAATAAATAAATAATTGTACGTGAATGAGTGGAGTGATTCTCACGGGTCACTCTGCGGTCGGTCTGGGCTGGGCCAGCTCGTGGTGCTGCCCTATCAGATGGTCCTCCACGCTGCCACCAGGAGAGCCTCTGGGATCCAGCTCAAGGGACAGGTGGGACAAGAGTATCTTCTCATGGATTTACATATACAAATAACCATGGGTCTAAATGGATAATCCCTACCCCCTTCCACTGTTTACATCATTATGATAGCATCCCAATGTTAACAGTGGCTCCTATGTGTCCAGTGAGGCTGATGGCTAATATTATTATAGTACGTCCTTTTGTAAGGCTTTTGTTCAACCGAAACCAACTTCTATTTGCATGTTGAATCCAGATCCTCATCATAGATGAAGCCCACAACCTCAGCGACACCCTCTCCTGTGTACACAGCGTAGAGCTCACAGGGGCCCAGGTACTCACTCACACGCTCTCTCTCTCACATGATTGGCATGTTTGCATTAAGTCCGAATATTACAGTAACTAATTTCCCTTTTTTTTTTTTTTTTTTTCCTCAGTTTTGTCGCGCCTTCTCCCAGCTCAGGCAGTACTCTGAGCGCTATAAGTGAGTCACACACACACACACACACACACACACACACACACACACACACACACACACACACACACACACACACACACACACACACACACACACACACACACACACACACACACACACACACACTGCAGTACTATTCAGTGTGAATGTCCTGCTGAGTCTTGACCTGCTGCATGGTTTTCAGGAGCCGATTAAAGGCCAAGAACCTGATGTACATCAGGCAGATTCTGTTTGTTCTTGAAGGGCTGGTTCAGGTGCTCGGAGGTGAGTCGTGTTGTTGTTGTTGTTGTTGTTGTTGTTGTTGTTGTTGTTGTTGTTGATGTTTTTTGGCTGTGGCGCTTGCTGAATGGTTCTTGCTGGATGCCTTGCAGGTAAGGTGGGTCAGAACCCCCAGAGCCAGACCACCCAGCCAGGTGAGCCGGACGCCTCCCCCACCCCGGGCCTCTCAGCCAATCACGCTCCTGCACGGTTTGGATATCTCCCCGGTAACTAACGACATGATCCCTCTCACCAGGAACGCAACTGCTGACCATTAACGACTTCCTGTTCAAGGCCCAGATAGACAACATCAACCTGTTCAAGGTACCCTCATATTCCATTCATTAAGTAACACCACGTTTATTATGGCCATATATATCAGGTCCACTTGGGCTTTATGGGGGTCTAAAATTTGATTATCTTTTCAATAAAGTTGCAGAGGTACTTCGAGAAGAGCATGATCTGCAGAAAAGTAAGACACACACACACACACACACACACACACACACACACACACACACACACACACACACACACACACACACACACACACACACACACACACACACACACACACACACACACACACACACACACCAGTGTTCCAGGAGACTGCTACTGTGTTGTGAACGGTGCCCCCGTCCTCCCACAGCTCTGTGGCTTCGTGGAGAAGTACGCCGGCTCCGGGGTGACGCCCCGCCCCCAGACGCCCGGCCCCCAGACGCCCGGCGGCCTGAACAAGGAGAACCGCCGCACCGAGGGTCTCAGCCGCTACCTCCAGGCGCTGCAGAAGGGCCCCCCGGCCCCATCGGGTCAGTGTGGTGCGGGGGTCACCAACACAGCGCCCCGTGGCCCCATCGGGTCAGTGTGGTGCGGGGGTCACCAACACAGCGCCCCGTGGCCCCATCGGGTCAGTGTGGTGCGGGGGTCACCCACACACCGTGGCCCCATCGGGTCAGTGCGGTGCGGGGGTCACCAACACAGCGCCCCGTGGCCCCATCGGGTCAGTGTGGTGCGGGGGTCACCCACACACCGTGGCCCCATCGGGTCAGTGCGGTGCGGGGGTCACCCACACACCGTGGCCCCATCGGGTCAGTGTGGTGCAGGGGTCACCCACACACCGTGGCCCCATCGGGTCAGTGTGGTGCGGGGGTCACCCACACACCGTGGCCCCATCGGGTCAGTGTGGTGCGGGGGTCACCCACACGGCGCCCCGCGGCCCCATCGGGTCAGTGCGGTGCGGGGGTCACCCACACGGCGCCCGCGGCCCCATCGGGTCAGTGTGGTGCAGGGGTCACCCACACGGCGCCCCGCGGCCCCATCGGGTCAGTGCGGTGCGGGGGTCACCCACACGGCGCCCGCGGCCCCATCGGGTCAGTGTGGTGCAGGGGTCACCCACACGGCGCCCGCGGCCCCATCGGGTCAGTGTGGTGCGGGGGTCACCCACACACCGTGGCCCCATCGGGTCAGTGTGGTGCAGGGATCACCCACACGGCGCCCGCGGGCCCATCGGGTCAGTGCGGTGCGGGGGTCACCCACACAGCGCCCCGCGGGCCCCAGGCCGCCCGCCTGCACCGCATGAGGCGCCCGCAGGCCGGCTCTAAACATAGCACAGCTCATCCTGGAACGACTCTTTCACACCTTTTTTAAGTCATTGTTGATAATTATTGTGGGAAATCATTAACGTGATCAGTGTCTTCACATAGAGGCATATCATTAATCATTAATAATAATACATAATTAAAGGCAAACTGAGCAAATTTGTTATTTCAGAAGTGTATCAAACTGGGTGCCCTTCGTATGACTCGGTACCCATGAAGTAGCTCTCAGGTTCAAAAAGGTTGGTGACCCCTGATACTATGGTAGTACATCAGTATCTGGTCTAGGGCAGGCTGAACCACATCGGGTCAGTGTGGTAGTACATCAGTATCTGGTCTAGGGCAGGCTGAACCACATCGGGTCAGTGTGGTAGTACATCAGTATCTGGTCTAGGGCAGGCTGAACCACATCGGGTCAGTGTGGTAGTACATCAGTGTCTAGTCTAGGGCAGGCTGAACCACATCGGGTCAGTGTGGTAGTACATCAGTATCTGGTCTAGGGCAGGCTGAACCACATCGGGTCAGTGTGGTAGTACATCAGTATCTGGTCTAGGGCAGGCTGAACCACATCGGGTCAGTGTGGTAGTACATCAGTATCTGGTCTAGGGCAGGCTGAACCACATCGGGTCAGTGTGGTAGTACATCAGTGTCTAGTCTAGGGCAGGCTGAACCACATCGGGTCAGTGTGGTAGTACATCAGTATCTGGTCTAGGGCAGGATTAGCCTGGCTCCGCCCGCCTACGTACTTCCGCTAAATGTTAATTTCCCTTCAGTACTAGGTCTGGATCTGTGGTCTATTCGCAGGGTTTCTGTGGGCTGTCCAATCAACAAACAAAGGGAGTGGCTGAGAACAACGACGTTGAGGTCGTGCGCTAGTTTAGAGTGGGAGTCAAACGTTATCGATTGGTTACGGCAGATCCAGAGTGGCACCGGGCCGATCCAATCGTTTTAAACTCCAACAGACACCCGCCTTCAAGTGAGTTAACGTTTGTCAAAGGAGAGTGGCCAGACTCTCTGTGAGCAAACGGAATGAAGAACGAGAGTCTGGTAGGACCGGGCGAGGGCAGGCTAGGCCACATCACAGAATTTACTTCGGTTTTCTTAATAAGAACCATGAAGTGATTTTGTCAGCTGGAATAACCTCATTTCAATTCACTACAGGGAACTGACTGTAGCCTTCATAACATTTTTTATTATTATTATGCGTGAAAAGCAGGTAATAGGCTTTTTGGCAAATTTAATACGCTCTACCTTTTTAAGTATTGCCCTTGTCTTTACCTTGACATTTTGAATAACCGTTATGTTTTTGTTTTGTAGCAGTTATCACAGTTGTCAGAGCCAAGGGCATGTAGCTCTGTGAAAAATAATGCGTGTGGTATTTGTTGCTGCAGTACCCACGGGCGACCAGCAGGGTCCAGCAGAGGCAGAGCGTGTGCTGGCCGTCTCTCCCATGATGCAGGTGGAGGGCTTCCTCATGGCTCTCACCAACAGCAACAAGGATGGAAGGGTGGTGGTCCACAGACAAGGTGCCCATGGGGGGGTTGGTTCAGTCGGCTCATCACTGTAATACAGAGGCTTAGATCGTATGTGGAGGCGCAAGTAAAACCTGAGAGTGGGTGATGAAGTACCAAAAACCCTGACAAATGAAAAAGTGAAATACATGCAGAATTGTATAAAGGTTAAATTATATATAATTTAACCTTTATTATAGGTTAAATCCATCCTCCCAAGGTATATTTTTCGCGCATTTATTTCAATGTTTTCTATAATTGTTTGGCATGTCCAGGAACGCTGTCAGAGAGCTCGGTCAAGTTCCTGCTTCTGAATCCAGCGGTCCACTTCGCCCAGGTGCTAACAGAGTGTCGCGCTGTCATCATAGCTGGAGGAACCATGCAGCCCGTAAGGTCCCTCCTCCTCCTCCTCCTCCTCCTCCTCCCTAAATAACACTGTCTCAGTCAATGAGCATTGTCCCTTCTTCCTCCTCCTCCTCCTCCTCCTCCTCCTCCTCCCTAAATAACACTGTCTCAGTCAATGAGCATTGTCCCTTCTTCCTCCTCCTCCTCCTCCTCTTCCTCCCTAAATAACACTGTGTCTCAGTCAATGAGCAGCGTCCCTTCTTCACCCTCCTCCTCCTCCTCCTCCTCCTCTTCCTCCTCCTCCTCCTCCTCCCTAAATAACACTGTGTCTCAGTCAATGAGCATTGTCCCTTCTTCCTCCTCCTCCTCCTCCTCCTCCTCCTCCTCCTCCTCCTCCTCCCTAAATAACACTGTGTCTCAGTCAATGAGCATTGTCCCTTCTTCCTCCTCCTCCTCCTCCTCCTCCTCCTCCTCCTCCTCCTCCTAAATAACAATGTGTCTCAGTCAATGAGCATTGTCCCTTCTTCCTCCTCCTCCTCCTCCTCCTCTTCCTCCCTAAATATCACTGTCAGTCAATGAGCTGCGTCCCTTCTTCCTCCTCCTCCTCCTCCTCCTCCTCTTCCTCCCTAAATATCACTGTGTCAGTCAATGAGCTGCGTCCCTTCTCCCCCTCACCCCCCTTCGGGACGGCTGGCAGGTGTCTGACTTCAAGCAGGAGCTGCTGTTTTCTGCGGGGGTGGCGCCGGAGCGCATCACAGAGTTCTCCTGCGGTGAGCGCCCTCTCATCTCAGCCCGAGACATCGCCTTCTTTTAGGTTCTACATTTGTCTTCGTTTATGTTTTATGTATGTGTGCAGAGGAGTCCGCGTCGGAGTTTAATTAGAGTCGTGCTTCGGTTCTGTGACGGGCGGCCAACCAGAGCAGGATATTGGAGCCGGGAATAAATCTAGGGGGGTGCATGTGTGTCGATGCTTCAGCGGTTGATGGGTGTACTCGGAAGGTTGTGTCAATCAATCAATACATAGACGGAACGGATGTGAAAAAGACAGGATATCAGGGGAGGAATAAACCTTAGGAGAGTGTATAGGTATTGATCCTTCCTCGGTTGATGTGCGTACCCGGCAGTGTCAATCAATCCGGTATTATTGTGAGAGACCAGTGGAGTCCGGTCCTCCGTGTCCGTGATGCTTCCTGCTCTGTGGTCTCCTTCGGCCTGCAGGCCACGTCATCCCCCCCGGGAACATCCTGCCTCTGGTGATGAGCAGCGGGCCGTCGGGACAGGAGCTGGAGTTCACCTTCCAGAACAGAGACACCCCCCGCATGGTAACGCTCACACACCGCTCAGAACGGAACCGCCGCAGCTAGAATACTAGAGCCTAACCTCACCAAACCCTGACCTTAACCTCACCAAACCCTGACAGTAACCTCACTAAACCCTGACAGTAACCTCACTAAACCCTGACAGTAACCTCACTAAACCCTGACCTTAACCTCACTAAACCCTGACAGTAACCTCACTAAACCCTGACAGTAACCTCACTAAACCCTGACAGTAACCTCACTAAACCCTGACAGTAACCTCACTAAACCCTGACAGTAACCTCACTAAACCCTGACAGTAACCTCACTAAACCCTGACAGTAACCTCACTAAACCCTGACAGTAACCTCACTAAACCCTGACCCTAACCCCACCAAACCCTGACCCTAACCTCACCAAACCCTGAAGGTTACCCCACTAAACCCTGAAGGTAACCTCACTAAACCGAGACATTATTGTATAAGACAATTTCAAAAAGAAAGTCCGCATAGTTTTTCCCAAGTGCGTCTCTTCTTCTCCTCCCAAATGAAAGCCCTTTGCATGTGGCCTGTCGACAGATGGACGAGACAGGCCGGGTGCTCTTCAACCTGTGCACCGTGGTTCCAGGTGGCGTGGTCTGCTTCTTCCCCTCTTATGAGTACTCCCGGAGGACGCTTGCCCACTGGGACTCCAGCGGAGCCCTGGCACGTCTGGCTGCCAAGAAAAAGGTGTGTGGAATGATGGTCTCTGTCGTGCACGTCCTTTGGCCCAGAAGACCAAATGACCTGCGCAGGGATTTGTCTATTCTGAGGTCTGTGTGGCTGTAGGCAGGGGTATGCTGATATGTTTATTCGAGTACAATTTATGATGCTTGGTCACAGAAGTGGCGTTGGAAATGTGCTTTCAAACCCATAATAGTTTTTTGTCTGGATAGATAGGAAAATAATTTTCATTTGCAAAATAAAATTGAATTACAGCACATTGACGGGGCTTGTGTGCCATGAGTGTTGCCAATTGTACCGATTTAAGAAACAATAAAAACCATCTCTTTTCAGATTTTCCAGGAGCCCAAGAAGGCAAACCAGGTGGAGCAAGTTCTGGGGGAATTCTCCCGCTGCATTCAGGTACACACACACACACACACACACACACACACACACACACACACACACACACACACACACACACACACACACACACACACACACACACACACACACACACACACACACACACACACACACACACACACACACACACACACACACACACACACACACACACACACACACACACACACACACACACACACACACACACTTCTCCCTTCTCCCCATCGTCACTCTTTCAAAGTACTTCTGAGAACCCCCCCCCCCCCTCTGACCCCCAGACTCTCTCCTCTCCTCCCTCATCGTCTCTGTCTTTCTTTCACCTTCTCTCTGCTGTCCAGAGAGTCCAGAGGTCCATCTTTTTTTAATCTCTCTCTAACTGGCATTTTGTTTTGTCTGTTTTGATCTCATCCCCCTCTCCGTCCCTCTCTCTTTATATCTCTGTGTCTCTCTCTCTTCCACCCCCCTCTCCGTCTCTCTCTTTATATCTCTGTGTCTCTCTCTCTTCCATCCCCCTCTCCGTCCCTCTCTCTTTATATCTCTGTGTCTCTCTCTCTTCCACCCCCCTCTCCGTCTCTCTCTTTATATCTCTGTGTCTCTCTCTCTTCCATCCCCCTCTCCGTCCCTCTCTCTTTATATCTCTGTGTCTCTCTTCCACCCCCCTCTCCGTCCCTCTCTCTTTATATCTCTGTGTCTCTCTCTCTCTTCCACCCCCCTCTCCGTCCCTCTCTCTTTATATCTCTGTGTCTCTCTCTCTTCCATCCCCCTCTCCGTCCCTCTCTTTATATCTCTGTGTCTCTCTCTCTTCCATCCCCCTCTCCGTCCCTCTCTCTTTATATCTCTGTGTCTCTCTCTCTTCCACCCCCCTCTCCGTCCCTCTCTCTTTATATCTCTGTGTCTCTCTCTCTTCCATCCCCCTCTCCGTCTCTCTCTTTATATCTCTGTGTCTCTCTCTCTTCCACCCCCCTCTCCGTCTCTCTCTCTTTATATCTCTGTGTCTCTCTCTCTTCCACCCCCCTCTCCGTCCCTCTCTCTTTATATCTCTGTGTCTCTCTCTTCCACCCTCCTGTATATTGTCCTTTTATTTTTTAGATGTAATGTCAGAGCTCCTTACCCTCCTCACCTTCTTCTTGTGTGTGTGTGTGTGTGTGTGTGTGTGCGCGTGTACGTGTACGTGTGCGTGTGCGTAGCGCTGTGCCGCGGACGGCGGGGCACTCACGGGAGCTCTGCTCTTCTCTGTCGTCGGAGGGAAGATGAGCGAGGGCATCAACTTCTCTGATGACCTGGGCAGGTGTGTGTGTGTGTGTGTGTGTGTGTGTGTGTGTGTGTGTGTGTGTGTGTGTACAGTAACAGCTGGACTGTGCTGCTGTTCTTCGGGTCCTGACAGGTGTGTGGTGATGGTGGGAATGCCGTATCCCAACATCAAGTCTCCAGAGCTTCAGGAGAAGATGGCTTACCTGGACAAGCATCTGGTAGACCCCCCCCCACCCTTCGTCTAAAGCCTCAATTGTCTGGGCCCAGTTTTTCAAACAATTTCATCTGGATCAAATTGATCCGGGTTTGGGAATCCCATGTTTTGCCATCCAGGATCACCTGATCCATCTTAGTTTATGCCAGTTTTTAAAGGAACTTTGGATTTGATCACTGTGATCCAAATGCAAAATTTCAGGATAACCAACTGAATCCACCCTTCCAATGTGAGCAGGATAATCCTGTTTTTTGGATCAAATAGATCCCAAACCGAGTTCAATGTTTTGAAAAACCCAAAGGGCAGGTTTGATCCAGATCAAATGTAAAGTTGGATTCCATGATCGGATTTTATTTCGGAATCCCTCTTCTTTGAAAAACCCATTTCCAAGATTTGATCCAATCCCTGACCCAAAATCCCAGTGGATTACTTTTGAAAACCTTGGTCCTCACCATGTGTGAATATTAGATCAGGATTTGGTGGTTCCATTGTCATACCCATGGCAATAAACAGCTTAAATACACAATGGACAAATTAACCCTGACGCACTTTACACATATCCACAGCTTTTATCTTGTTTATTTTTACAGTTTTTAATATTTATACTTGTTTTAAGATCTATACACACTATGTGTGCTCTCAGAAATCAATGTTGTATGACTGCCTATCAGCACATTGTTCGGTTTGTTCGAGCCTCAAAGATGATTTTCTGTTACGACAGACGATGAAGCTTTGTGAATCTGAATCCCCGTCCCCCTCTCAGCCCCACACGGCAGGCCGGAGCCCGGGCCAGGCCCTGATAGAGAACCTCTGCATGAGGGCCGTCAACCAGTCCATCGGTGAGCACCAGGCCTCCACCAGAACCAGCGCCGTGGTCCCAGTCCGGCAGTAGGTGGCGCTGACGTGTTTCCCCTCCGATCTGTCTCTTAAAGGACGAGCGATCCGTCACCGTGGCGACTACTCGTCCATCGTGCTCTGCGACAGGAGATACTCTCGGCCCGCCACCGTCGCCAAACTCCCCGAGTGGATCCGGAGCCAGACGCAGGTGCACGCCTCCTTCGGGACGGCGTTCGCCGCCCTGCGGAAGGTGAGCGACCAACGCCCTCGTCGATCTAATGGGGTGATCCAGACTCCTCGGACGCCAGCCTTCCGAGTTGCACCTGTGACGTAATTTTCCGGTCTCGGAGCACTTATAGCGTTCCCGTTCGTCTTTGGGATTGTTTTTCATGAAATTGGCTAGTCGTTGTTTATTGTTAGCTACATTAGCCTCTTTAGCAAACCAGCTCAAAATCAAACACAACTTTACATTGTATTGCACGCACAGCAAGACCGTGCAATGCATAAATTGGTGACCGTAATAAAGTAGCAATGTCATCAAGTGTGTAAGAGCCTTTAAAATCAACATTAAAATGACCAACGTGGTACAAATACGCAGAAAATAAATCTTACAGGCGCAGCCATTTTTGTTGAGAGCGCAGTGTTTCCCACACATTGACGAGACTATGGCGACCCGCCATAGTCTAATTTCGGCCGCCATAGTCTCTGCGTGCACATGAATTATTATTATTATTATTTTTATTTTTTTTGCTCAGACGAAGTTCGTGTCGCTCTCATTGGGATTGCATGAGAGCACGAAGTTCGGCTGTCTGCCTGCGACTGACAGCCGGCCGACAGCCCCCCCCCGGACATGCACCCCCCCCCCCCTCCCATAGTCTCCAAAATTTCTGTGGGAAACACTGAGAGCGTCATCACTGAACTCCCGACCAAAAGGGGGCGTGCCTCTGGGAAATGACGCAGGAAAGTTGGGAGATTTCCCCACTTGCAACTAGGAAGGCTGGTGTCCGAGGCATCTGGAACACACCATTATTCTGATCCCTGTTCAGATGGGCTGTTCTGACACCTGAACCAAGCCGTCCGCTCATTTGTGTTCTTCCTTTGCTCCTTTAGTTCTTCGTGGAAAAGAAGAAACAGCAGGCTGTGTAGTTTTGGACTCAAGGCAGCCCTCAGACGCCGATATATCGCTCTGTAGGTGTATTGTCATTGTATGCTTTTGTTGTTCTATCTTTTTATAATCTTCTAATTTAATTATGTGCATGTTTTCGTGCCCATGAGTTGATGTTAACGGCTACTAGTGTATTTAATGGGGCAGGTATGTTATTTTATGCAAAACTGTATAAAGATGAATATGAAATATAAATATGTTCAATATCAAATTACTTCATTACAAAAATATTTAAAATCACTTTATTCAATGGAAAATGTGTTTTACTGCATTTCAATAAATCTCTTATGGAAATATACCACTTTTTATACAATTATCTCCATTACACCGTCACTCATCCGTGACTGTTTCCATTGCCATGGGATGTAACTTAGCACTGTTAAGTTTCACTGTTCACCATCACAACAATGTACACCGAAATAGGCATCGGAACGAAAAGGCATTTCAGTCATTAATCTCTATTCCCTCCGAGACCACAACTCTATCTACATCTGCCGGCGGATCTCTAGTCCGTTACACCGGGAGCTAGTCAGTCAGTGAACGCTGATAGGACGCCGTCCACCACGGCCACGCCTCCCAGCCCTCATCGTCCTCTGGGATTGGCTGGTGGACGCTGTCCATCACGGCCACGCCTCCCAGCCCTCATCGTCCTCTGGGATTGGCTGGTGGACGCTGTCCATCACGGCTATGCCTCCCAGTCCTCATCGTCCTCTTGGATTGGCTGAGGGGCGGGAAGTGGGGGTATGACATCAGACATTCGAGCGAATGCCCCGCTGGGGCCGAGAGATGAATTGACCGCCTCTCCGCCGGCCGGACCCTTACCGGATATACCTGGGGGGGGGGGGGGGGGAGAGAATGTGTTGCTTCTTCACAGCTGGTCCACACACAAACACACACACACACCGCTCTTACTGGCCGGTTTATTACCCCAAGGAGACGCTCACCTTTCCTGCGCATGGACAGCTTGTTGAAGAGATCAGACATGAAGTCTCCTCCACCGGCTGCTGCTCCTACTGACACACACACACACACACACACACACACACACACACACACACAGTAGGGATTGTCAGTCTCCTCCTGACCTCCTAGTGTAGCGGGCTGCATAATCACAGCCCGCCTGTAGCCGGTCCCCGGCCGACTCCCCCGCACTCAGAAAATGAATAAATAAGCCAGCCGACGGTAATGGAAGGAGTACACTGTCAGTAGAAGGTCAGACGTTAAAAACCCAGACTGCCGCCCGACCAGCTCCTTAATGAAGCTGCCATTTGGAGAACAAAGGTCACGGGGCCGTGGCGGGGCCTAGCCCGATGACATCACAACATCGCACGCCGTTTTCCACGGGAGAGTGCGCCCCCGGGGCTGCCGTGAGCGTTGTCGTTCGGTTTGCGGCGCCCGTTTATTTTCTGCCGCGGTGCAAAAGGAGGCGTGGCACGCTAGACGACGTTAAAGGTCCCATGGCGTGCCACCAGGTGTGAGTGTAATTAGCCGTCACAAGCCGTTTGGAAAATCTGCCCCTTATGACATCACACGTGGGTGTGTCCACCTAGATGTGTGACGGGTAGATGAGCGTCGTTTGCTGCAGTCCACTGGGTAGGCTGGTAGACCGATCTATCCAGCACACATCTAGGTGGACACGCCCACCTGTGGTGTCATAAGATTTTCAAAACGGCTTGTAAGGCCCCGTCCACACGGAGCCGATTTTTTGGTGAAACCGCGTAAGTCTTAAGTCTTAAGTCCGAAACCGCACATTTCTGAAACCATGTCCGAGGGTGGTTTCGTGTTAGGATTCGTGGGGACGCCTGAAACGCAAACGATGACGTCGTTAGCCCCCCCGCCAGCTGGGCGACGTCCGAGTTGCCTTGCATTTTTTTATTCATTATTTTATTTGTATTCTTTTTGCAGCTTTAAATAAAGCCCCTTGATACATTAAAAAGTATTTCTGCTCAATGTAAAAGGTTGAATCTCCTCGTGACTGAATGTTTGTATACAGCGCGCAGGCTGTATGAGCGCAGGCTCAATGCGCTCCACATTTTTCCGTTGAGAACCAGCGCCTTGATTATGTACTACACCGTTCTTCCCCGGCTCGATGCGGCTTCGCAATTAATCCGTCTTTACGGAGATATTCCTGAAATGCATAAAAACGAAACCGAAACCGTTCTCGCCCGTTTCGGCTCCGTGTGGACGGGGCCTCGGGCTAACCACGCCACGCCTGGTGGCGAGCCACGGGACCCTTAACGGAAGCAGACGGCGTTCCTGCGGCGGTCCGCTCACCTTGCTCCTGCTCCTTCTGCTTCCTCTTCTCCATCTTGCGGTCTTTGACGTCGCGCAGCGCGGCTTTGCCGATGCCGCCGGCGTTGCGGATGGACTCCAGCAGGTTGGCGCGCCCGTTGGACGGCTGCGCCCCCCCGCTGGGCGCCACGGGCCCTGTGGAGAGAAGGAGAGGGGGGGGGGGGGGGGGGGGTCCAGCGGTTGGTTTGAGTTGACAAATACAATGTTAGCTTCTTTTTCAGCCATCATCTGCTTTTAATCTTTTAATT
The DNA here is from genome assembly GCF_031168955.1 of Gadus macrocephalus. NCBI lineage: Eukaryota > Metazoa > Chordata > Actinopteri > Gadiformes > Gadidae > Gadus > Gadus macrocephalus. The sequence goes on along the minus strand of NC_082390.1, from coordinate 1,302,213 downwards.
CATTCGTTATCTTTGTTTATGTTTGTTGCTACCGTGTGTCTGGATACTGCACAGAGTCTGTGTGTGTGTGTGTGTGTGTGTGTGTGTGTGTGTGTGTGTGTGTGTGTGTGTGTGTGTCGTTACCTGAGCGCGGTGCAGGCTGCGCCGCGGCGCTGGCACCCGTGAGTGGGGCGGGGGGAGGGGGAGGGGGGGGAGGCGGAGGGGGAGGGGGGGGGGCTGCCCCGGGGATGGTCGGGGGGGCGGGAGCAGAGGAGGGAGGGGGCGGGGGGGGTGGGGGAGGAGGGGGCGGAGGGGGGGGAACCACAGCCTGGAACGGAGCTCCTGAAAGGGAAGAGGAATCAGCATGAGGCCCCGGCAGCACCGGGAGGGGGGGGGGGGGGGGGGGCTGCACCGGGAGGGGGGGGGGGGGGGCTGCACCAGGAGTCGCTCCAATAAGAGCCATGGTTTGGGTTTTTGAGTCCCCTCGGTGTCTCGCCGTTGGGATGGCCTCACACATTAGGCCATAGAAATGAGTTCAAACAAACCCAAAACAAAATCCCATTAATATCAATCCAGACTAGAAGGTGCCGTTCGCAAGATCCAACGGGATCTCTCTCTCTGTATGTGTATGTGTATGTGTATGTGTGTGTGTGTGTGTGTGTGTGTGTGTGTGTGTGTGTGTGTGTGTGTACCAGGCTGGGCGGAGAAGGAGGGCAGGTGGGGGAGGCTGTGTGTGGGGCCGGAGGGGGCGATCCCCGGCCCCAGGTCGGCGCTGTACGACAGGTCGTCCGCGATGCCGGGCAGGTCGGGCAGGTAGGACGGCACGTCGATCTCCGGCACCTGGCCCAGATCCGGAACGTAGAAGTAGCTCTCGGCCGTCTGGCGGGAGATCAAAGGTCACGGACCGTCACAAGTTATTTGGGAAAACTGGGGAAAAGCTTGCTGGAAGGAGACCGGGAGACAGGGATGAACAGGACAGTAGGGGCAGTTAGAGGTACGGTCCCACATTGGGGTATTCAAATCACCACCGAATCAGGAGCAGGTCGCCCGAGGGTAACGGTGTCAATCATCTCGTTTAAAGCCCTTGTGACTCTTGCCGCTCTATAGGAATAATTATTATTATCAATTAATATAATTAGATTAAAACTTCAAGCTTTGGATTTGGTTCATCTAAATGCAAGGAGATCCTAATTCAGGGGAAATGGTAGCAGAAACATTTAGCGAAGGTTTTCCCTTCGGAAATACGGTACTTCAATTACGTTCTCACGTAATTATGTAGTCTGCCGCGTTCATGAGGGGAGGACGGACTCAAAGCTTTGAGTGTGTCTTGGGAGAAACGCTGTATTCATCTCAGCTTCTCATCACGTGATACAGCGCAACAATGCCCCCTAGTGACTCAGCTAAATTACACATTTGCAAGGACACCTCACTTTCAAGCACCAGTAACACTTGATTAGAAATGGGGGGGGGGTGAGTGAGGGGGTATGGGCAAGTGGCAGCACGCCTATTTGTTGAAAGTCACCCCTCCCCACTGAAATAGTACATTGTACCCCTCAATACACATCCGTGCCGGCTTGTTTATTGAAACACTACATGCAAATTCTACCCATCGATTTTTGGTGCAGAATTACTAATAAGTGTCTGAATTCCCCCTATTCCCTGCCTTACCTGTTCCCAACATTGTGTACTATATAGCGTTCCCTTTATAAGGATTAAGGAGTGAGGGAACAAGGCTGTTGGTGTTTGTCAGCGTTTTGTCAGTTCCCATTGGGCAGTCCTCTCTTTTCTTGAGCTTCTTGGTGGAAGGCAGCCACCTATTCCCTTCACGGTAATGTCATTGAGCAATAAATATCTGGAAGGATCCCAGAAGCGCGGCGCACCTGTCGCTCCAGCTGCTCTCTCTTGGTGATGGACAGCGGAGCGTCAAAGGGCTTCGCCTCTTTCTCCGTCTCCAGGGCGTTGTGGGTCTTCGTCACGGCCCCCGCCAACGGGTCCAGGAGAACATACTTCTTATACCTTTCAGACAGACACAGACACAGACACAGACACAGACACAGACACACACACACACACACACACACACACACACACACACACACACACACACACACACACACACACACACACACACAACCGAAAATGTGGTTTATACACCATTGGCCAGCCTATTGAAGCATAGGGTAAGTGTATTCTATTATTGTGCTGATTAGTCTTGCAGGTACCCAGCCCCTATGGGCTCGTAGGACACTGGAAGAACCATACAAATTATAATAATATAGATCAGTGAAAGATAAAAGAAAATAACTATACCCACGGCACATACAAAATCCTAATGAGGGTCAACACCAAAGCAAAAACCACCTCTTTCCCAAGCAACTTTTAAAACGAAGAAGTCCTTAGGTCAACACGACTAGGACATGGGACATTAGGCCCCGTCCAAACGGGCGAAAGCGATCTTCTCCCCACTGTTTTCTTTTGATGCGTTTCAGGACGCCGGACCCGTCTGGACGGTCGCCCAAACGCACACGACTTTTTGCGTTTTTCACCCAAAATTCGGTTCCGTGTGGACGGGGCCTTTAGATACGACATGAGGTGGTGTTTTCGGATGGGGGGGGGGGGGGGGGGGGTCGACTCACAGGTTCTCGGTGGTGTTTTCGGATGAGGGGGGGGGGGGGGGGTCGACTCACAGGTTCTCGGTGGTGTTGAAGAGCAGCAGGGAGCTGACGGAGGAGATGTTCCGGGGGAGCCCTCCGAGGCCTTCCTCCGTCTCGTCCTCTGACCTCTTCTTGTTGCTCACACACAGGGGGAGGTACAGCAGCTTCTCCTGAGAGGACACACACACACACGCACACGCACGCACACACACACACACACACACACACACACACAGACACAACCAGACGCACGCACGCACACACGCACACGCACACACACACACACACACACACAACCAGACACACCCACACACACACACACACACACACACACACACACACACACACACACACAACCAGACACACAGACACACACACACACACACACAAGGCAAGATAAGAGCTTTGTCCCAGGCCTGCTTAATATGAATAATGCAAATGAGGAGGGGTTGAAGCAATATGTGCGCAAATGGTACATGGTAAACGCTACCATGTAGGACTGCCGGGGAAAGGGAGGGGAGGACAACAGAGATGGAAGCGCCTTCAATAATAAATAAGTGCACCAAAAAAAAAAATTGGCCAGCTGTATTTCCATTTCCCTCGATTTGACACACACACACACACACACACACACACACACACACACACACACACACACACACACACACACACACACACACACACACACACACACACACACACACACACACACACACACACACACACACACACACTTTCCCTTCCTGGTTTGCTGAGGGGGGGAATATTTTGCGGCCATTTACGATAAATAATGCATGACACTTCCTTTCATTGTACCATGCAGGCAGATTTGTAAATAAAGACCCTGTATTCGCATAATTACTTTGCTGGCCTCTCTTACAATGCCCATTTACAGACATACACTGTCCTACAGCCCATCATTAAACATTGCTTACAGATTATAATACATCTCATTTATTATATCTAAGCAGCAGCCGCTATATTTGCATATCAAACCAAAAACTAAATGTCCACCAAGTTAACAATATAAAAAA
>NC_082390.1:1285932-1298446 GCF_031168955.1 Gadus macrocephalus | reverse complement strand
AGCGAGGCTGCCTACTGTGTCAGCAGCCAACAGGCATTTCCTCTGAGCAAGCATGCATAAGATCAAAGTGTCGGGGCGGTCGTGTGCGTCCATGGGTGTCTATCCAGTGGAGGTCTTCCCATGGGGGCTCGGGGCAAACACATGCACAAACAATTAGAGAGAGTCGGGAGATGGGTGAAAGGGGGACCGCGGGGAGAAGACAGAGGGACTAGACACTGGCTTTATAAACTATTCCCTCCCGACAGTGACTCAGTGTGTGTGCGTCCAATCAGCACGTCGTTATCATTTACAATATACATGAGAACTTGGGAAGAAACCTGAAGAAGAGCTAAACATACTACTGGGGGGACAAGAGCCTTAAAACGGTTTCCTTGACATTTAGCGTATTTTTTAGGATTTCAACTCTAAATATTTGAATCGCCTGCACTTTCTTCATGCCTAATGAGGTCATTTCCACAAAGGGTAGGCTGAGAGAGTGTCTCATAATAGACCTCCCTCTGTCTAACCCGATTGACATGAATCAATACAAAATGGCAATTCAATATCTTGGTTCATCACAAATATGAATGGAAAAGCATACATAACTTTGAAGTCTAAATCTGGGGGAATAAATCATCTGACTACATCTCGTGGCCTCTCAAAAATATCTGCTCCCATTATAATGTGTCGAAATGCATTCGATGCGCTGATTCTGCCTCCGAGGATGTAGCAAGAGCATGCCTGCCACAAATGCAGTAAATGTGTGGCAAATGTGACAGTAGCACTTTGATCTTTGAGGTAAGACATTTTGTCAAATACTGTTACAACCTTATTTCCCCACAAACTCTGAACTGACACAAAACACCTTGATTCCAAAAGACAAAATTGCTCAATTACGGTAGTATTGTTTACATTGACGGGGGAAGCGTGCTTGCACTAAATGCTCTTCAGCAGAATTGCTACAACAAAGAAATGTCGATGAATGGCGTTGGTAAGAGATGCCCTGCGGTTCAGATGGATTTGATCCTTCAGACCGGTGTTGCCCTTTTAACTCAAATGGCTTGTCGTTCTCCTCACTTCCTGTGTAAACTCTGACCACTTCTGGTTTGAACATAAAAACACAAATGATGAGTCGCTTCAGCAAACACCGATCATTGCACCACTGGAAATCTTCTACAATCTTCATCTTGAGACTAAATTCAAACAAACCCCTGATGAATCCAGTGCAACCCATGAATTGCATTCACTTAAAAAAAGAAAGTGGAGCATTGCAGCTGTAATGATGATAACGACGGTGAAGAGTGTCGTGTTCGGGGAGAGGTTTCTGTTCTTCTAAGCTGTGCCTTTTGGGGCCAACAGAGCCAGCTGGCTGTGGGGATCTCTGGGGTTCTCTCGTGTTCACACGGAGAGCATCCTGGGATCAACTCGAGTGGTTACCAGCCGTCGCACTCGACATGGTTTCCCGTCGCGGGGTCCAGCCACTCGGTGAAACACGAGCCGCAGTTGTGCATGTGGCAAATTGCCCCGGGGTAGCCATGGCAACGGGCATGCCCGCAGAGGTCAGGGCAGGTGATTGGCCCCGAGCCAAGGGGACAGCCACTGAACCAGTGGAGCTCGAAACACATCCTGTAAGAAACCAATCGAAGGCAATTTGGATCAGGCAACACACAACAAACACTGCTTTACCCGCCGACACATTTCTCTGTCTTCCAACACTTCCTCATACCTGTCGTCCGGTGTGATGGGCAGCCACAAGTCCATCCTATCAGGCGCCGCCGCGATGGAACCGTCGCCGTAAGCGACCTTTCGTCCCGCCCCTTCCTCTTTCGGTCGGCCAATGGGAGCGCCGCTGGCCTGCGCGGCCGGGCTCATCCAGTCCTGCGTGGCCCAGTGGGGGGGCAGCGGGGAGACGGGGGGGCAGGTCCGGGGCACGCGGCCCAACGCCTCGGGGCTGGACTCCAGCAGCTGCTGCTGCGTGTGGAAGTAGAAGCGCAGGTAGTGCGGCCCGCGGAAGAACCAGTTGCAGTTGTCCTTGTCGTAGCCGTCCGTCCGGAAGCCGAACGCGTCGAAGCCGGCGCTGTCCAAGCCCAGCGGGTCGAAGCCGTGCGCGCTGAACCCGCTGTCCCCGAAGTGCTCCAGCAGGACCTGCCACGTCTCCGCCTCCGTCCGGTAATCGATCATCTCTTCTCCTCGGTGGTCTTCGTCCCCCTCTCTTTTACCTTTCCGCGTGGAATCGCCGCCCAAAGGTTCGGCGAACCAGCTGACGTTGGCGCGGTTCAGTCCGTAGCGGTTGAAGCCGAACACGTTGTGCCCGTCCTTGTCGAGGAAATCGCGGTTAAACCCGTCCCGGCCGAAACCCGCCCTGTCCCAGCCGCTACGGTCGTAGCCTCGGCGATCGTAGCCCTCCTCGTCGAAACCGAATCCGTCGAGGGCTCCGCCGTCCACGCGGTCGTGGTTTGCGTTGCGTTTGCCGAACCCTTGCTTCTTATCCCTTGGTGGGTCATCGGACTCTGTGCCGTTGACGGGATGGGTGCGTGTCTGCGCCGGCGTCACGTTGCACGGCGCGCCGATGGTGATGGGAACGTACACAACGCAGAGCTGGGCCGGGGACGACAGCACGTCGTCGGGGGCGACGTCAAACGGCTTCATCCTCATGTGTCTGTGGGCCGCGGGATGGAGCGCGTCCCGGCCGCGGCCGTCCTCCCCGGGCCCGGCTCCGTGGAGACGCTGGTGTCTCTCCTGCCATTGGGCCCAGATCTTGTCGATGAAGGCCATATGTGAGAGGTAGAGGGGGTCGTAGGCGGCCAGAGGGGACCCCATGTGGCCCCCCACCCACAACCTGAAGAGCCCAGAGAATGTCTGCAGGGCGCCGGAGAACAGTTTGAAGTCGTCCAGGTTCAGGGCCATCTGGAAGTCCACAGCGTCTGGGAGCCATACCTGATTAGACACAACGACAGCACCCGAGACAGAGGGGTTCAACGCTCTACCATGAGGGCAGCAACAGCCCAACAATAACGTCCAGCTGATCGAGTCAATATTCCTCTGAGTGGTCGGATTAGTCTCGTAAGGACAGAGCCTTCGCCACATGACCATATCTTATTTTGACCAGTAGTGACACAAATGCATCATCATACATTGCCGAATGCAAAGGCAACGCATAAATTGTGGAGATACAATACTAGTCATCATGATTAGGAGGCTTAAGTGTTCAGAGTACAGCCGGACACATGGCTCTAAACAACCGAATGGGCTGGAGGCTAAAGGCTCGGTTATGGTTCCAAGTCGACGCAGCGCAAGGGGGTTTAGGGGCCCCTTACGTCCTTGTGGACCCTCCTTGCGTCCACCGCAAGGGCCGGACGTGCGCCTCCCAAAAATTGTAACCTTGCGTCAAGGCGACGCAGAAGCAAGCGCTGTGATTGGTCCGCTCACTAAAACCCGACGCAGAACCAAAACAGGTTCAGGACTGCGCCGAAGCGTCTTCGTCGCCATTGCGCTGCGTCGACGTGGAACCATAACTGAGCCCTGAGACACGGCGGCTGGCTGTGGAAGACGTGCGGTAGGAGGGTTGGTCAAACCGAAGTGTTGAAGCGCCGCCGGAGGCAGGGGCTCCAGCGGGAGCGGCCCGACACGCCGCTGAAGGGGTGCTGGCGGACGCAGTCGGACCCCGGCTCCCCGTCCCCCCCGAACAGACCGGCCTGCCACGCCTCCGAGGACGCCATGGAGCCCGAGTCCACCGTCCACTCGAAATACGGAACGGAGAGTTGGCACGGCGACAGAGACTGCAGCTCGCGCTCCAGGAGACGCAGGAAGTAGCGGTGCCAGGGCAGGAAGTCAGCGTGACCCCCCGCCTGGGGAGAGAACTCGGCCCTGAGCTGGACGAAGTCCCCCCATGTCGCTACGTGCATGTGCGTTTAGTGCAAAACACACACACACACACACACACACACACACACACACACACACACACACACACACACACACACACACACACACACACACACACACACACACACACGTAAAGGCATGATCACCCATTCGTGAACTATGGCCTTAGTTTAACACACATAAAAAACGACATTCTTTTGTTTTCTGTCGTGTAAATGTTTAAGCTGCTGCTTAGCCAATAATATGATTGAAGCTGGTGTTCATGTTTTTTTTTAATGAGTAAACCACATAGTAAACTATAAGTGGCATCCATTAAAGACCTCAGACGGTATGCAAGATGCGTAACGTTCCGCGTCGCTACTCAGAGACCTTTACATGACTCTTGTGCCGGTCGCAAACCTACTCCTACGTGAAGACGTGCGGTTAACCCAGAGATTGGTGACGCATCGCTTGGAGGTTCACCTCAACCAAATACTTATCTCTATAAACAGATACCTGCATGTGAAGGCCGAATCTCGAGGTAAGACTTAAGTATTTGAACAGCACTGGTTTCCGTTTTTGGTTCGTTTGTAGTCCGAGTAGCATTGACAAATAACGTATGAGCATGCATAAGCTGCATGCAGGTAACCAGTCCGTTTAGAGAGCAACAATCTCGGAACCCATTGGCTATCGTCTCATGACGATTATGCTATTTATTATCCTAGACATCTGTTTATAGAGATAAGCCGAAAAATATCTCCAAAGAAATCATCAATCATCATCCGACGATAGTCGATGGTTTCCGAGATTAACAAATCCGATAACATATCTTCAATGATGCTGGCAGGCGTGTCAGTTCATGTACACTTGGGAGTCAGAAACGCTTCACTGTCTATGTATGTGTTCCCGTTAACTTCACGTGGAAGTATAAATGCTGGAAGATCTGCGAAGATCTGCGTTGTGTGTCGATCCTGGTATCATGCTGTGAGGAGCACTCTAAACCCATCTTAACACATCCTATCTGAGCAGCTAACCTCCATGAAAATGTTAATGTTTAAAGTCTCAGTCTCAATCAATTATTAACTGCGTAGCCTCGCAAACCTAGCATTGCACGTACGGCAGTTACTCTGTGATGGGGCCTTTGCATACCTGGTTTAGCATGCAGTCTTCTGACAGCCCGCTGGTAAAGCTTCACTTCTTTCACCGTCAGGTCTCTGATCTCCTTCCGCCGGGTCGAGTGTGCACAAACAAAGTCTCCGTTCCCCCCGGCGACCGCGCACACGCCCTCCACACAGCCTCGCGCCAGCCTCTGGCTGTACTGCCCGCGGTGCTGGTTCTGCGGGGAGAGGCAGGCACACCCGTCCCCGCAGCCCACCTCCGAACACTTATCCCCGGGGGAGAAGCTCACCACCGCAGCCGCCCCGGGGAGCCCCTTCACCAGGGCCCGGCAGCGGGGACGGGACAGGTACTTGCAGGTGTACAGGAAGTGGGAGTCTTCGTCGCAGTTCCCCTCCACACTCGTGCTCGGGATGGCATTGGATACGTTGTGTTTGATTCGCCAGGAGTCAACCTGGCCAGTGAAGGGGTGCTTGGGTTTGGGTTTACGAATGCAGCAGGCTCCCAGCAGGCACTGCTCCCTGCAGGCGCTGTGGGAGGGGAAGTTGTTGCGGCTGGACCCAGAGCAGAATAAGAAGACTTCACAGAGACCCGAGATGGGATTAAAAGCCCAGCGGTGTTGAATAGAGCGTCTGCCCTCACAGACTTTCTCTGGCCTGGGTTCCCAGCATGCCTAGAGATGGAGAGGAGTGCAGGAAACCTCTTACGGCCTCTTACCTATCATGCTTAGCCCCCACCCTTACTCCTTATATGGCCACAGTACAAATAAACGAGCAGTATAACTTATGGACAACATGGACTAGCAACATGAGCACACACAGACTGATTTAGGTCAGTCCCAAACCAACCGACCGACAAACCAACTGACATGCGACAGGCAGACACAAAGCTATGGTTTCTAAACACATAACTAATGCCATTTACACCACTGGCCTACCATTGAATACCTACCTGTATTGAGCATCTACTAAGAGAAACACAAGGCAAGCACTAAATAACTATAGGCTACAAGGAGACTAATAAGCAACAACATGAAGCTTCATAAGTGGAACCGGCTAGTTTCACTTATGATTGAGACCCACCTCCAGCATTTCAAAGGTTTTGGAGACCTGTCAGGTGATGAAACATACAATTGGCATGTTTGTCATTCCAAACATGTTACCAGGAAATAACAAATTTGTGCCACTTCCGAAAATGACAGGAATAAAAAAAAAAAAAAATGCAAATACCTAAATAACCTTTATACCGTTTATCAGGGAACCATAGCAACATTTCCTCTGATAGATGGAGCCTAACTCCTCTAGTGAACACAGTGGTCGGCTGTAGCTCGGGCTGTACCTCTCTCTGCTGCCTCTGGCACACTGGGCCCTTGGTGTTCGGAGGGCAGGAGCAGCGGAATTCATTGGAAAGGTTAGAGGTCAAGGAGAGACATAGGCCTCCGTTTTGGCAAGGGCTAGACATGCAGGGGTCGAGGGAGAGGGCAGCCATCTGAAAACTAGCTACGCAACATCAGCACGGAGTTCATATTAGTGACGGAGAAGGGAAGCACAGAGGTAGCGGCTATTGGGTTTTGAAGGGAGGAAGAGAGAGTTGTGTGTGTGTGTGTGTGTGTGTGTGTGTGTGTGTGTGTGTGTGTGTGTGTGTGTGAGTTTGGACGGCGCTCACCCACGACGATGGCCTCGCACGCGACCCGTCCCGAGGTGCAGGTGCAGGTGTTCGAGAGGGTCTGCCAGCGATGCCCCTCCTCCACCTCTCGCCCCTCCCACGTGCACTTCCGCCGCCTCACACATTCACAGCCCTCCAGGTAGTGCACGCGCGACTGGAGGTCTGTGTTCTACATGGACACACCCAAGAAGAGCCAATGATGATCGAACCAATGAAACCCGGGGTCTGTTTGACCGGCAGCCACACTGGACTCCATCACACATTCCCTTCATGTTGTCAATAAAGTACATTTGATTTGCTTGAATTATAGGTACATTGTAATGGACCTAAATGGCAAATGGACTGTATTTATATATCGCTTTTTCTGTAACCAGTCGCCACCCAAAGTGCTTTACAATAGTGCCTCACAACATTCACCCATTCATACACACTCCGACGGCGGAGCCAGCCATGCAAGGCGACAGCCGGCTGGTCGGGAGCAGTCAGGGGGAGGCGTCTCGCTCAGGGACACCTCGACACTCAGCTAGGAGGAGCCGGGGATCGAACCAGCAACCTTCAGGTTACCAGCCGACCCGCTCAACCCGCGCTACTGCCGCCCCGTACAGAGTATAGAGACGGATCCACGCTTTGGCATCATCACCACCCTAGTCGCACAAATGAGACTATAGACCAACCCCTAACATCCGTCTGTAGACACCGGTTGCGTGGAATACCTGGGCTTTGACCGCGTCCAGCAGGACGGCCATCTGCTCCAGCCTCTGCACCAGCCCCCTCAGCCTCTCCTCCAGGGGCGGGGGCGAGGCCAGCCTCCCCCCCTGGGGGTGCCCCGGAGGCCCCAGGGACGCCCCTCTCTGGGGCGCGTCCTTCTGGAGCCGCTGCGGCCCCTGGTCGTCCAGAGGGTCCAGACCGGGGCCGGGTGTGGGCTGAGCCGGGGAAGGAGGTCCATCTGGAATGACAAGGGAAGGGACGTAGCTCAGGAGGGAGAGCGGGTCGGCTGGTGGCCTGAAGGCCGCCGGTTCGATCCCCGGCTCCTCCTCGCTCGAGTGTCGAAGTGTCCTTGAGCAAGGCGCCCAACACTCACTGCTCCCGGCGAGCCGGCTGTCGCCTTGCGTGGCTGACTTCGGCGTGTGAATGTGTGCTTGGATGGTGAATGTGAGGCAATGTGGTAAAGCGCTTTGAGTGGCCAATGGGTTAGAAAGGCGCGGTGTAAGTGCAGTCCATTACTGGGACGGGGATGGCAGCAAGAGAGAAATAACACAACAATCTCTAAACACCTTTTGGAGGAGGCCTGTTGGACCAGTGTGTTTAAGGGAATGTCTGCCTCAGGGAGGGTAAAGATAAGATCCGAGGAAAGCCTGCTGGACACACCCCAACAATGGTGGTCTTTGCAGGTAAACATAATCACAGAACAACCGGAGGGGTAATAAAAAGTACAGGTTTTTAAGACAACGCACCAGCATTTCAACTGAAGATGAACTGTATCCAGGCCTGTTTATGGCTTCCTTCCGCCCCACACAGACAGGGTTAGGGCCACTGTGTCTGCTGCCCCCCCAGTAAACCAGCATGCTTTACTGGGGGGGCTGTTGAATAACATCGTCCTAGGAAGCTGTAAATTACAGTGGTGCTGGCAGAGGTACAGAAAGGCGCCACGGTGAGACAAAGAGTGTCTCCAGACACTGTAGCCTCGGGCATGAACATGATTGGCAGATGGAAATCCCCCCAGAAAATGCTTGTATACATAGACACTTCCCTGAACAAGTCCCTGAACAAGTCCCTGAACAAGTAAACACACACACACTTGCGCGCACATACACACACACACTTGCGCACACACACACACACACACTCATTATACTTGTAGTCATGCATGGGTTCATGCCATGTGTATTGTCGTCTGCACATGGATTTAGTTGAGACTACCCTGCGAGTCTAAACTAAATCCATGTGCAGATCATGTCATGATGCTTTGTGTCTTGGTTTTTCTCCCTCCCTCAATTACTATCTCCAAGGGATCCACAGTCCCACGTTGGAGAACTTGTATCTTCAAAGGCCCCTACCCACAGTGGGGTTATAGAGTCAGGGATCCCTTCTTCCAGAAAGGAATAGGGTTGGTTTTGACTTTGAAAGAAAAGTTAAAAACGGTCAAAAATACTGGTAAGAATAAAGGGTTACCTGTTATATTGGGACAATGCCAGGGACGCCTTCCATATGCTTTTAGGGAGATCTCAGCTGTCTTCAAGTATCCCTGCATGCACAGAGGATGGGTGGATTAATGACCGAGGCACGGGGACTTTCAACGCAACACTTTTTAAGAAAAGAATATGGCTGAGAATGAGAAGTGGTCTAAGACAATGACCGCAATGAGCATCTTCAGATGACGAACGAAAGGCAAACCAAATCATCCAGAGTACCCTTGGATCCTCCGATTGAAGAGGTACGAGGGGGGGGGGGGGAGGCAGAGACTCACGCTGAACTTGCTGTCGCTGTCCCCCATCGCGCTGCCCAGAGTCACCCTCAGGTCCCGGGGAAACGCCCTCAGATCGACCCTCTCCTCCCCTCGGCGTCGGACGACGACCGCCTCCTCACAGTCTACAAACAGACTCACTCTGTCCGGCTCCAGGCCCAGGGCGAGGCGCGCCCAGCGGGCCCCGGAGAAGGGGTTCCCTCCTGGGAGGACCAGGCTGAGCAGCCCCCCGGCACCGGGCCCCTCCACGCCGCGGTCCAAGCGCAGGCTGCTGTTCCGGGTGGAGGAGACCAGCTGGAGCAGCGGGGAGGAGCGGGAGGAGAAGGACAGCAGGGTGGCGCTGGTGTCGTGGACCTGGCGCGCCACCAGGTGCACCCCCAGGGAGCCGGCCCCGCCCGAGGCCAGGAGGCGGGAGTACTCGGGCGGCAGGGTCAGGTGGGGGGCTTTGGGGCGGAGCTTATAGGCCGTAGTGGACCCAGAAGGATCTTCGTCGTGGATCTTGGATATGCCTTTTACGGGCTGGGACAGGTTCAACGCAGCGAGTAGATCGATCACTGATAGACAGGAGCACACACACGCACACACGCACACACGCACACACACACACACACACACAGACACACAAACACACGGAATTCACAGAGAATGGAATAAAACAATGTCATGCATATACACTCAAACACACACACACCAAACACACACACACACACACACACACACTCTAACTTAAACAGGGTCAGCCGGGCACACACACATATACATTAGCATAGAGAATAGGTAGGACAGTCTTCCACTCTGACCTATTCAAACTAATAATACGTGTTGTGTCCTGTCCTGTCCTATGTGACATCTTGTTCCTCTGTGGTAATTAGTGAGTGTGTGCCTACACATTCTTACCAGTCCACACACACATGACTGCATCAGTGATCTCAAACAGAACTCAGGACACACAAAACCGACCATCAGGATGGGACAGGAAACAATAATAACTGCTATTATCAAGCCTCTTTAAGCAAGCCAAGACTATTTTATATAAAATAACGGTTTTCCTTATTTTATATATATTTGTAGCATGCTATTTTAACATGTTTAGGTGATAACAGAGAAATGCTCAGATGTGATACATGTGATAAATTGCAACGTAAGCATGCTTTATTGAACCTACCATGCTCGGTGCTCTGGCCTTGCAAACAAAGCGGAAAAGTCGAAAGTATAAACACATTTATCTCCAGGAACAGAAGGGTCCTCAATTTGCCAGTCTCCATTATTTGAACCTAATAACTGGACAGAATCCCCGTAGATTACAAGTTAAGTAAATCAGCAATACTCCAGGACATCCTTGGCATTTTGTCAGGTTCAGACGTTTTTTTGGCTTCTATTGGGGCCTATTCATCAAGGACTAACGGACCTAAGTATATATATATAAAAAATAATAAAGACAATCACTTCCAAGGAGTTTCTCGAATACTTTTCAGTCTGACATGCAGCGCGCCTGCGAAACACGTAACATCTGGATGCGTGCAGGGTCAGAAAAGAGAGAGCAATCCGTTCTCTGCAATCACACACATATTCCCCCGAGGGCACGGTCACTTTCACTTACACACACACACACACACACACACACACACATTAACACACAGACGTGGAGACCATGGACCTATTAAAGAAGGTGGAGACTGGGCGCGGGGAGCCTGCTTCGTTGTTCCTTAATCACGCATTGAAGATAACAATGATACCGCTGCAAAAAAACGCGGGAGAAAAGTCTTCAGGTGCAAACTTGTGATTCGACGGCTGTTTCTCCTTCGCCAGAGTCGGGTCGAGAACGGGTTCTGTCAGAGATCCACCAGAATTGTTTTGCGAATCCCAGATGGCATCTTTTGCGTGGTCCCGAGACGATCCTTCACTTCTGTAGTTTTTCTTCTTTTTTGAAAAAAAAAAAAAGTTGCTTCAACCCGCAGAGACTAGTGGTGTTGATTTCTGAAGACTCTCTTTTTGGTAATGAACGAAACCAGGCCTGGATACTGGAAGGGAGCCACGAGAGAGCGGTCGAAATAGGCCCGCGCGTGCTTCTCTGTGCGTGTGTGCGCTTGTGGGTGTTTGCGTGTGTTTTTGAGTGCGTGTGCACGTGCGTGCGTGCGCGAAGGGGCCAAAAGAAGAAGAAGATTCATGTTGTTCCTCTGCGCCTATGAACTCGGTCCCCATCCGTCGGGGTACCTCTACTTTAAAAAAAGATATTTATATATTTTTTCTTATCTCTGATCTGCTCTTCGAATCACATTTCGGGAATCTGCAGGGCATGGATGAATAGCCTAACCTTTGTTTGAAGAAGAAGAGCTGAAATACTCTAATAATCTAATAATAATTGTTATATATGTGCTTATAATATTTATATTATATCGAAAAGTAAGTTGTTCCTCCATAGACCCACCAGAGCCCCGTATTGTTCTACAGCCCACTGAGCATTGTTCGGACACAAAGGCACGCAGACGGTGTCTGGTTCTGTCTCCGGTTGATAATATCTGTTTCTAGACTGCCAGACATAACTATAGTATAACCATCTGCATACCATCTCTGAAGTATGTTGGATTTATCTCAGATTTCCACAATCCTTATACACGACTCATATATCACTACCTATAACAAACCCAATCAGATTACTTTGACTGTGATAAAGGTAGCCTACTCAAATTATAAAGGCTACTCACAGAAACATGCTTCTAAACCAGATGTAAATATATCATAATAATAATAATAATAATAATAATAAATGAAATTTATATAGCGCTTAATATGGTACTCTAAGATGCTTATTGTTTTACTATCAAGAATCAAGGGAATAAATAAGTGTCCGTGTTTTTGAAACAGGTTAATATAGCATGCATAACAGCCATTTAGAGAAAGCTCTGGTCATAAAATGTGTGAAGATGGCCCCCCAGTGGTTCAAACTTAAAATGACACCCAATCCAACAACTGAGTGCGTCTATCCCTGTACAGTACGGCGTCGGTAACCGTATATCCTAAGGAGAATGTATTTTCAAAATATGCGTATCAGAGTGAGATACACTTAAGCCAAGGGAAAGCTGCCCTAAATCTCAAGGAAGAAACCTGGAAATAGGTTACAGGATACAGAAGAGGGATCCCTCCTTCCTGGGATGTTGAAGAGTGTAATATATGACAAGATGGGAAGCTAATGGAAGCATAAAAACAACAAAAAACAACAAGTTAAGCAATAAAGACGTAAGAAAATAGCAGATTAATGATGAGTTAAAAAGTGCTCGAGGGACAGACAAATCTCTTAATGACTTGTGACTCCAGTCTGATTCTAAAAACGTCATCTGATTGGCTAACATTGAACCTGGATCAGGTATGTCCCGCCCCCCCATTTTAAGCTTCAGAGGTCACGTTTGTCCCAGAATACGCGCCATA
>NC_082390.1:1243432-1280932 GCF_031168955.1 Gadus macrocephalus | reverse complement strand
AGGCTGATGCAGGCGGTGACAGACAGACTGACCAAACCCACCCTGCACATACGGGTCATGGTGAGACACACGCGCACGCACACACACACACATGCACAGACGCACACAGACGCACACACACGCGCACGCACACACACACGCGCACGCACACACACACACACACACACGCACACACACACAGACACACAGACGCACACACACACACAGACGCACACACACACACACACACACACACACACACACACACACACACAAACGTAAGCACATTCACACTTTAAAATATGGGGTAAATGAATGGGCAGTGATAATCACAAAATCTATTTTCTATTGAGCTCAACCTAATCGGCATTCCACTCCCTCATCTCTCTCTCCCTCCCTCCCTCTCTCTCCCTCCCTCTCCCTCTCCCTCTCTCTCCCTCCCACCCTCCCAGGCCTACCAGGAGGACGATCCCAGGAAGTACACGGTGGCGTCGGTGCTGGTGTACGTCCACGCGGTCAACAGCTTCCCGCCGCGGTTCGAGCAGCAGGAGTACCAGGGCTTCGTGAACGTGGCCACCATCCCCGCCTCGCTGGTCAACACCTACGGCAACCAAGTGTTGATGTTACGCGTGCTGGATGGAGACTTTACACATGTACGCAGTGTACAACACACACACACACACACACACACACACACACACACACACACACACACACACACACACACTGGTACATGGGTTGGGCACATACATGTAGACATGCACAGAGAATTCACACACACACACACACACACACACACACACACACACACACACACACACACACACACACACACACACACACACACACACAAAGTATGCTTCCATACAGTAAAGCTGTTAATGCGGTTGGCAATATACCTTGAATTTGACATTTCCTCTATCATTTCATCCTAATCTATTTGCAGGGATCGAATCCAATGATCCAGTTCACCTTTAGCCCTGCGTCCAATCAGACGGCTCTCTACCAGATCACCCAGGAGGGTCTTGTGATCGCGAAGCCCAATCAGCTGAGCGCTAAGCAGCGACACCGCCTCCCCGTGAGACCACCCCCTCGTCTCCTGTCCTCCGTCTGGGACTACCTGGGCTGGCGGGCCCCGTCTCAGAGTCTGAGCAGGCTCATAATATTCATATGTGTTTGCATAATTCAAACTGCAAATCATTTTATGGGGTTATTTCTCCTGATGTTACAAACATGAAAAAATCATAATGGAGACCCTAATATTATATTGACAAGTGCGACCTGGTCAAAATCCCCCTGTTGATAATAAGTCATTACTAATAGATACATAAGTTATTTACTTATTACTGTGACATTATTCTTACAATAGAGAATTAGAATAAGAAGAATACTTTTGATGACGATGATGATGACGATGATGATGCTGACGAAGATGCTGACGATGATGATGTTGACGATGATGATGATGCTGACGATGATGATGATGATGATGACGATGACGATCCACAGGTCATAGCTGTGGATCAGGAGTCTGGGGACGCTGCCTATACTACCATAGTGGTAGACGTCCTCCCGGAGGGGAAACCAAGTAAGCATAACTCACTATTTACACTAAAGATACACAATGACTCAATTAGAGATACACATAATAAACAGATGGTATTTTACGGTTTTGAGTTGCGTGCGTGCGTCCACATGCATGCGTGTGTGTTCATGCATGTGCGTCTACGTGTGTGTGCTCCAGTCCCTCACGGTCCCCTCAGAGAGGGCCATCTATCGGGCTGTGTGGTGGGGAAGGCCCTGGTCCTGTGCTTCCTGTTCATGGTCCTACTGGGCTGCGTGCTGTATGTGATGGCCTGGCTGATGAAGAAACACAAGGGCCACAGGGAGAGGTGCTGTGTGGCCCAGGGCAAGCACCCCAACGTGGTGAGAGGACCCATTCACCCCCCGTCGTCTCCGGGGCTCTCCACTCATTCAATAACCCGCTTTGTAAAAACATACTTCTTCTTCCTCCCCTTTCTCCTGCAGAGTTTAAGATGGTACCAGCTGGTAAGTTCTCCTACACTCCCAGTATCAAGCAGATGATTCTGTGTGAGGTTAACGCCAGGCTGTGTCCCCGGGAAGGCCCCTGGGTTGACCCAGCAGCTTGAATGCATTCTCTGCACAGCTTTGCCTCGGCTCAGTGCTTTAGGCCCAGTCCTATTTCTACCCCTTACCCCTTCCCCCTCCCCCTTGTTTTGAAGGGGTAAGGGGAAGGGTAAGGGGCAAGGGGTAGAAATGGGATTGGGCCTTAGGCCCAATCCCATTTCTACCCCTTACCCCTTCCCCTTACCCCTTCAAAACAAGGGGGAGGGGTAAGGGGTAGAAATGGGATTGGGCCTTAGTCTGGGGGGCCCCCGTGTGATTTACTAAATTATTCTGGACAAATCCCTGCGTATAAGTCAGATGTAAGTTGTGACATAAACTAGTAGTTGAGGCGAACCTGAGGGTTCTGAGTTGACCTAGATACAAGGGAAGCATATCCATAGGACTCAAAGAAACGCCTCGTCATTGATTTCTACCGTAACGTGCGATGATATGCACAACCAACCAAGTGAAGGAAGGCTTGAAGCAGCATCAATAGAGCAAAGGCACAACATGCGACCGCAGTATTACAGCCAGCGTAACAAGATTAAGATAAGATTAGAAGGTGTTGCCGTGTCCTCGGCCCGTGTACGCGTCCTGGTTGCAGTGGTACCTGCAGTACACAGAGGGGGGGTCAGGGCAGTGATGCTAACCCCCCGCTGTCCCGCAGATGAACCAGCGCGGTCCTCTGGCCCAGATGGAGGAGGTGGCCTTCACCGACGGCGACCTGGGGACCTACAACCCCTCCTTCAGCCCCCCGGCTAAGCCCCCCGGGGTCTTCATCCATAAGGACCTGCCCCCCTGCCGCGGCCCCGCCCCCCTCAGCTCCGCCTGCCCCCCCGGCACCATCCTCCCCCCTAGCCCCACCGCCTCCTGCTCCCCCCCGCCCGTCAGGTGCTCCTCCAGCGGGCCCGTCCTCCACCCCCCCGTGGCGTCCGTGAACCACTCGCAAATGCACCCTCCGTCCAAATCCCCCCCCCCGGAGGAACGCGAAGGGTCTCCGACAGCACCGTCACCTGCTGGGGGTGGGGGTATAGGGGCTTGGGCTGACCTGGAACCAACCACCCCCACCACCACCACCACCAGCCCCGGCCTGATGAGGCCCAGAGACCACCGCCCCCCCCCCCCTCCCCGCTGCCACTCCTGGGTCCGACCCCACCCTGTGCACCACCCAGCTGGGCTACGACCATCCCCTGGCTCCACCCTCCCCCGGCGGAGATCCCGACCCTGCTCCACCCCCCTACCCCACCCCGTCTGCCCCAGCGACACCCCCGGAGCCATGGCATCCCCCCCTAGGGCCCGCGCCCTGCTCCCGGACGCCGTCCATCACCTCCCCTCGCTCCCCACCCCTCCCAGACGCCACACCTCTGGAAACCCCCGAGCGACCCCCGGCTGTGACCCCCCCGTCTCCAGACACGACCGGCCCCCCGACGGTAGACGTACCCTCCGCCTCCCCGGGCGCAGTAGGGGTGGCCGCCGGGGGCTCGGACAGCCGGCCCGCCCCCTCCACAAACTCAGAGGAACCCGCGCCCGGCTGCAAGGAGGAGGGGGGCGCCGACGGCCCCCCGGGAGACACGGAGGAAGAGCGGAGCAGAGAGGGTGAGGACGACTTAGACTCGGACGAGGAGGAGCTGTGGCGAGTGCTCACGCGATTGAATCCCGTGTTCATCACCATCAGTAAGTGATGCCGCTATGACGTCGCAGGCACCCAGGGCGGCCGCGGCTGAAGGCGCGCGGGGGGGGTTGAGGACGAGAGAGAGGCCTCGACCGCAGCGCAGGCGTCTTGGGTCGGCCCGTTCGGACGAGAGGAGGGGCGGCTCCGCTGGAGGTATCTAGAGCAACGGCGATTCGCCATCCATGGCACCACAATTAGTTATTGGTTGCAAACAACACACGGTGATGTAGGTCATAGCATTGTTTGGATGTTGCTTATTGATGACTTGTGTTTGACATATACTGCTTTAAAGTGCATAAATGTACCACTCAGCATGCAAATAGTCTTTTCAATTTCACCCATAATATAATTTTATATCATTATATATTTTCCTAACTCGCTATAGATGATACATCTTTACAATGGTCATGAGTTCGTTTAAGCAGGCATGGTATTTCACGTTATGCCTCTGTACAAGTTATTTATTGTTATAAAAGTGAGTAAATCTTCTTGATCTTTGTCATCTGTGATTTCAAGGGATCTTCCAGAGGTCTACTTGTAAAGCCACTCGATCCGTTGAAACACACACAGAGCGTGCAAGCCCAGATCCTGAGCGATCGCTCAGCTAATCTGACAAGGGATAAGCCATTAAAACAACTGCTTCAAGCCTGTTGAAGATTAGCAGACATCCTTAAAGGACCTCGCTCTCTCTCAAGCATGTAGCCATCATGCAGAAGAAGACACTCCCTTGTTGAAGGGAATAAAGGCCCACGGAGGTTTATTTGAAACCTCCCTCTGTCTATAGGATTCAATGAGGGAAGAGCAGGAAAACATGGTTACAATTGAAAAGGATGGATTGACGGACAGAATGGAGATATAAATGATCCTACGATCTTATAAAACGCCTTAAATGTAAAATTCAAATACATATATAACAGCAATCATATTAAAATTTAATATGTTTTGGCCGTAACGGTTTTGAAATGAGTGGGGGCAAAATAATGAGGTCAGAGTGGCTCCACTACCTTTTATACATTAACAATGGCGCCATCTTGATGTCAGATGAAGGTCAGCTTAAGAGAGGTATGGAAAACACAGACGCTAGGGTGATTATTAACCATGGAGGGTCCCCTGCTGGTATACGGCAACCAGTGTCAGCTAGGTGGGATTAATTCACTGCCTTGTGAGAGAAAGCAGTTGGCGAGTGTCGTGCGTTAAGTCTGGCACCTTTCACTGCAGGATAGAGTTAATCTCCCGCTGACGCTCGTCACCACACACCGTCCTCAAGCCTGCCCGCTCGACCTCCTTACATAACAGAGGTCAGGTGTCATGAGCTTTAAGATACATCATGCATTCTGTTCAAAGAATAACTAGTTTGAAAGGTGAATGTATGTATATACTGGGTGGAGGACAAATAGGTTTTAGGATTACTAATTTACAATCACAGTACGTGTCATCATACACTGTAAACACTTACATTTTTTTATTGAGGGGATTTCTCAACCAAAACATTTGAACTTGATTGTTCGAGTGCTCATATACTGAAGACTTACAGGAACGTCGTTAGTGAAAAGCTTTTCGCTGTATGAAAGACAAAAAAAACCAAAAAGGTATACATTTATCATATTGTTAATTAACAGTGGTCATAAATGTTGGTAGAACTAAAGCCAAGTCAAACCACTTATTTTTACTTGGCACTTAAAATAAGATTCACACACACACACACACACACACACACACACACACACACACACACACACACACACACACACACACACACACACACACACACACACACACACACACACACACACACACACACACACACACAGTGGCAGCAATGGAGTATTTTGTTCTTCAGGCACAACAGAGTTCCTGCCTGGCTCCTTCTTCTCAGCATATCGCAGAACATACATGTTAGAAAAACACAACGGTGTACGAATGGGCTGGTGATGAGAGCGAGCGCATGCCACTGTATTGCACTGTAACGTTCCACAGTCTTCCTCGGCAGCGTTCCCCCTCCTCCCTCACACCCAACATTCGTATATTCGGGTACAGCGAATTTCAAAAAGATACAATATCAAACGACACGAACGAGAGACGGCGGCAACAGGCGGCCGCCTCGTACGGGCCTGTTGGGGTAAAGAATATGTAGTAGAAATAAGACGTCGATAAAAAAACCTCAGCAGACAGCCCGAACTCCTCGCGGCACAGTGCATTGCAGAAACCCACGTCAAACGCAAGCCACGAGAACAGTGCTGACATGGCTGCTATAGGAGAGAACACGCATGTGCATCATAATGACTTAACAGACGATGACCGAGGGAGTGAGTTAGCAACCTGCGATGAAGGATGCATGGAGGGGGGGGGGGGGGGGGGGGGGGGGGCTGGACAAAGCTATCCCATGATGCCATAGTGTTTGTAAGGACACCTCGGTCACACACACACACTCATGGTAGGATGCAGACAGTCGGTCGGAGGGGCCGGACACTATGGGTGTGCACACATGTCTCTATGTGTGTGTGTGTGTGTGTGTGTGTGTGTGTGTGTGTGTGTGTGTGTGTGTGTGTGTGTGTGTGTGTGTGTGTGTGTGTGTGTGTGTGTGTGTGTGTGTGTGTCGCAAGCACGCACCTCCGTCCCAACGAAGGATTGTGTTTGCGTGTTGAGCAAAGAGACACATTCAAAAGGTAGAATAAGTTATTGTCTGTGGTCCCCGAGGCTGTCGCTGACCGGCCCGCAGCGGCGGAGACACAGAGCGTCCGTCTTTGTAGCGCAGCCCGCCGGGGACACTAGAACTCGTCGTGTCTGGCCAGGGCCTCTCCGAAGTCCGTCGCCTGGCTGCCCACAAACAGATCGTACTTGTCCACAATTTCTTCCCTGGTGAGAACGCCATCCTGACGACCGAGAGGGGAGAGAAGAGAAGAGTCAGGCAACTATGTACTCTTTCGTTGACAGGTAAAAGGTCCCGATTACTAACAACAATGCAGGTAAGGATGATTTAAGCCTAAATAAATCTAGAATATAAAATCTAAATCTAGAATATAGATGCAGAAGGTAGACCATAAGTTCCCGAATGACCTTATGCATGAACAACATGGTGTGGGGTCTAAGATAGGCAGAGCGGGGCATGTGCCAACACATGAATACAAGCTTCGATCAGCAGAAGGGATTGGCGTTGTCGGGGATCACAAGGATCTCCAGATGGGCGGACGTACCTTGTCGGTGTCCGACTCGTAGACCAGATGCTTGGCTTCAGCGTCCGCGTGGTCGTAGTCGCTGGGAAGGATCCAGTCCCGGGTCTCGTCCTTGTCCATCTTGCCGTCTTTGTTCTTGTCCCTGAACTCGGTGAACTGCTCCCGCTCCGTCTTCACCCACTCGGGCTCGGAGGGGTCCCCCTCCTGGTTGTACATGTCCCCTACGGGAGAAACACACGCGTGGTGATTCACTGGGTCAACGGGCGCGGAGGGCGGCTCCGTTATGGGAAAAATCATAGTCCATTACTAGAGCCTTGCATAAATCGACAATGCAAATTCCATCCCCATTCCCCAGGTCCCGGAGACACTAGCAGCACTGTGACTAACTGTGCTGACCGAGATGCTGTTCTCTTGTACTGACCTATGTACTCATCCAGGTCGATGAAGCCATCTCCGTTCTTATCAATGTCCTCCATAGTTTCCTACGGAGGTGGGGGTGGGGGACGACATTGCGTGGTTAGGAGGCATTTAAAAGATATTCCGTCAACAGATGTCAGATATCAGCCAATCAGCCGGTCCCCTCACCAACACGACGATGTCCTTCATGTGGTCGTACTCCTCGGGATGGAGGAAGGCTGTGAACTCCTCCTTGTTGGCTTTGCCGTCGGTGTTCAGGTCGGCCATCTTGAACCTCCTCTCATCTCGCGACATCATCTGTCGGTAGCTGAAGCCGTCTTCAGGGTCCGGGTCGTCTGTAGAGAGCATCCACAATGGAAAACTTGTCAGCTCACTTGTAGTTTTTAGATTTCTTGTATTTTATCCATTATTCAAATTGAGGAAATAACTGATACACACAATTACTCCCTCACTTGAAAACGCATACACACACACACAAACACACACATCATACCTATAAAGCACCGTGTCCTTTGTCATTCGTGAGCTTGAATTGTGTGTGTGTGTGTGTGTGTGTGTGTGTGTGTGTGTGTGTGTGTGTGTGTGTGTGTGTGTGTGAGACAAAGGATTCACAAACCTGAAGGATCATCCCACAGCCATATGTTTAGGTAGGTACTAACATTATTTACATGCCACTATAACAATTTTACAGTGTGCTAACAAAGGCTGAGACAGCCTTAAAAATGTAAGCACAACAGCGCTATCCAGGAAAACTGAGTGTAACACACAGGTCATACCCAGGATGTATCCATAGGTGGCGTTCTTGTACTCCTCCCAGGACACCAGCCCGTCCCCGTTCAGGTCGTGGCCGGTCCACTGGCGGTCCACGTCGTCATAGATCCAGCGCTTCTGAGCGTGTTTGATCCATCTCTTCATCTCCTCCACGCTCACAAAGCCGTCCTTGTCCTCGTCGATCCGCTCCACCAGCATACTGCGAGGACAGAGCCAGCGGGCAGAGTGTGAGGCTCTGCTCCTACACGAGGAGGCCTCTGAGGAAGCGTGTGTTCAGGCATTTCACATCCCTCTCTCTCCATGTGCCATATATATATATATATATATATATATATATATATATATATATATATATATATATATATATATATACACACACATACACACACACACAATGTTTAGACATTGAGGAGAATCCTTTATCCAATGAAACCCACATTGAATATGAACAGTGATCATTCCAGGGCAGATAAGGGGGTTGCATTGGGGAGGACAGCAGGGACCTTTCAGCCGGGAGGACAACCCCCTCGCCACTACTACAGCCTCCCAAACATACCAGAGGACTCACAAGCAGACCTGACCAACGACACTATTGGAGCGCTATACAAAGATGGAAATGATTTGTTTATGTATTATGTACACATTAACGGTCGTCCGCACACAGACGCGCAAGTGAACAAACGACGACGTTCAGAGAGACGTTACCCGAGCCTCTCCTTGCTCTCCTCAGGGGTCAGCTGGTCGAACGTCTTGGCCTCCTCCTGCCCCAGAAAGGCTTCGTGGTCGTAGTCAAAGTTGTCGCCATCGTCGTGGTCCCGGTTACTGAGAAGCTCGTCGTGATGAACCCGGTCCTTCTTCTCCGTGGGCTTGCTGGTGGCGTACACCACACAGAGGGCAAAGCACATCACAAGGGGCCGCAACTCCATCTCCTGTACCCCCAGGAACAAGGTGGGACGGGATATTTAGTTATAGTGGTGTACTTTTTTTTCATTGCCATTGTACAACACGTTCATCATCATTGAGATGGAAATTGTGTTGTACATCTAGTGACATCTATGCATTGCACATAAGACAGAGAGTATATTCAATAATTATAACGATAATAATACAAATAAAAAGGAGTTGGAGTGAGTGAGTGATGGGAGGAAGTACGTTTCTATTTTACTTATTCCCCACATACTCTTAATATATTCCTCACTCAATCATCCCTGATGCAATGTTTATCATTACACCAATCATTACATGATTACACGGAATTATCTACGTATTGAAATTGGTGTATTAGAATATTATTTTGTAGTGTTTATGATAAGATAGTCAAGCGGGATAAGAATATTTTACATCACTATCGCCTGGGTTCTCACCTAACCTTATCTTAAGGGCCAACAAGAGGTTATAACAGGGCCAATTTAAGGATGGGTCCTATTGATTGTCCGTTAACTGAGTTATTTTTCTGAAATGGAATCTATCTATCCACTTGAACACACAAGGCGAGGAGACTGCCGATAGGCTACCACCAATTATTCTAAGTAACAAATGTCAATATGGCAGTACATAGTTTAGTCTAAGATAAAAACTAGAAAGCTACAGACTGAAGTTAACTCACCGGTTTATTCGTAGACTTTCGCTTCGATTAAAACCCTCCCCGGAAACACACCCGTAGATTTCCGGTGCTAAAATGTCAACCAACCAATCGGACGTTGCGGTCGCGTGTGCGATGTCGCCCGTTCATTGGTCTACTTCTCGTCAACACCGGTGATTGTATTGGTCAGGATCCGCCACGTCCACAATGTCAACAATATACATATCACTTCTGCAGTTACTGAACAATATCCAAGTCACAATACTACTACTGGTGACATAAAAAGGCATACAACCAGACTTTAGTAGAAAAGTTATTTATATTTTTCATTACTAACTATCGCCTTATGAGGGTTGTAAAAAAGGTTCATAATATACAGGTTGATATTAAGATTTATACAATATAAACATCCCTTATTAAGGAATTAAAAATTCATAACACATTTGTTCCCTTGCACTCAGAACAAAATGAACCCATAAATTAATACCTTGTGCAGATACTACGATCTTCCAAGCGTTCTAAAATCCAGAAAAACATTAGCTCTTTTCAACATTTGTCACACACACACACACACACACACACACACACACACACACACACACACACACACACACACACACACACACACACACACACACACACACACACACACACACACACACACACACACACACACACACACACACGAAAAATAGAGACCATACTAGTGTGGCTAAAAGATAGGTAATAAATGAAAAACATCTAGATCAGAAAGTTGATAATAATGATCAGTATGAGCATGGACAGGATGACTGCGGAGTCATTCCATTGTCGGGTCATCTGCAGTGTTCTCCTGTGGCTCCCCTGACCTCTCCTCATGGCTACTATCCAAGGAGTCCTGGGCCTCAACACAGTCAGTCCCATCCTTCTGTCCAGGTTCTGAAGAGCCAACACAAACAGATACAGTATATTATGAAGAAACATTTTATGTTAGCAATGGGAACCATTGGGAACAAATGGGAACCAAGCGCTTAACATGATTAATATAATATTCCTAATTTACTTGATTATTGTCTTACATTTCCACTGTAATCAAATGAATAAAATGCCATGGTAGACCTTCTAGCTAGTGTATGAGCCCTTTGTCCCACCTGTGCTAGTCTCGTCATCTTTCTCATCTTTCTTCTCCGTTAGAAAGATGCGTTGCATTTTCAGTCTTTTTACAGTATGACCATTGTACTTCAGGTCTGCGGTACTCTCCTTGGTGTCTCCTGGAGACATGTGGAAATCATGAGATTAGTGAAACAAACGACATGGGCAAGCGGTCAAGGAAGGAAACAAGTCTGAAATCATGAAACATACCATTGGGTGAGCCCTCCTCGAATAGCACACATGTGCCTAATGCATCTGTTAGGAAGTTGATGCAATTATTAAAATGAAACATAACACATTTAGTTCATTACTACAAAATGTTACATGCTAAAGATTTACATTATATTGAAGTTATTGTAGCCATTACAGACATGTGCAGGGCTTAAATAGTTGCCTAAATAAAAACATACCTAAACGGTAACATAAATGTAGATTAACCTAATCTTTGAAGTATTTATTTTGTTTACCTTCATACTCTCCAACAAATACATATGGTCCAACTTGCATCATGGGCTTATCACTGTCAATGTCCTGCAACACGAACGAAACAATTGGCCACAATACAAAATAACCTTTACCTCATGCTTTGTAGCCAATAGGCCTACAATAAATCGCATGTTTTTACCAAAGAGAAAAACGTACCAGTATATTGCATGTACCGCGGCACTTGGAAAGAAAATCATTGCTGATTACACCTGCCAGCTCCACAACAACCAGCTGCTCCTGAAATGAATGAGGAAAATAGTCAGTTCCCAAAGTTAGCAACACGAGCAAGTGCAATATGCTGCTACCGTAATAATTTATGAATGTATCACCTCTTCTTCCCATTCATCGTCCATGTGTAAATCTTTATAAAAAACAAGTGGGAAGGGTTATTTATACGCGCACTGTAGGCTATACAATGCACAGAGTAGTATTTAAAAAGCTGCTCAAATACATTTGCATCCAGGGAACATTTCCGCGAATGTACGGTGAACGGTAAGGACCACTGGGTAAGGATAACGCATTGTACGTTCCGTTCAGTTACCGGGATTGGCCTCCAAGTGGCGTGATTGTTCAGATATGCCGGTGTTACGCTCCATATTTAATTAAATAAATATATACCACTAAAACATGTACCCCATCACCCCTCTGTTTCTCCGTTTGTTCTTTATAGGTTACACCAAACATGAATGGATCGTATTGGTATATCGTTCATTGTGAATGGAATAATACATTTAATCATAACAGAAATAGTAATTTTACATTACAAGGGCATTGGTAGTTATGCAGTGAAATGTCCTTGACATTTATCCATCCAGAAAAAATAGCACAACCCAGTTACACAACACATTCATGTATTATTATGTACTATTTTCTTTTCACATTCATTTGTGACACATGGCAAATGTGTGATCAGTCTAGCCAGAAGGGGCCCTGTATATCACACACAGACCAAACCAAACTGAACCTAACCAAATTATAACAACCTTGCTGCACACCAAACCAAAGCAGCCCAAATAAAAAAAATCACCAGTAAGGGCCTGAGTTGCACAAAGAACACAAACCAAGCTAAATCCCAGCAAACCAAACCGAAAAAAATTATAAGATGTGAGGACCGGTTGCACAAAGACCAAAGCAAAGCAACCCAAACCAAATAATAACCAATGCAGGGCCTGTTTGCACAAAGGCCAGTCAAACCACTATTCTCCGAAGGAAAACTAATCATATCCAAATGAATCTGCCCACAAAATTGAAAATATAATCATATAAATTCAACAAATGAGTTAAACTCTTGTCATATACACACACAAACTATCTGGGTAGCTTCAAATGAAATATACCTGCAGAATGTTCAATTGAGATAGGGACAACACATTTTTAATACTACTACGACTACTACTACAAATAATAATAATAATAATAATAATAATGCTACTAATTCTGCTACTAATAAGAATAAAACTTCTACCGCAAATACTCCTAATATAAATAAGAAACCAACAATATAATCAATATTAAGAAACAAGAATAATAATGAAAACATGATTTCAAACGATAAATGAATGCATGATGTATTCTCCAAAAAAATACAATCTAAGAATGATGATGGATAACAACACATTTAGAAACAGATAACCAACTGAAACTTATTTATAGATGTCAACTGGGAATGGTAAATAAAATCAATAGGCTTTTCCCTAAATGATAAAGAACTGTAAAGAAAACCATATAAAAAGTGTTCAAAACAAATGTTTTTTTAAGGCATCATAACATTCACACGTTATGTGTGTTACCCTTAATTCAACGAAATGCCTTTTTAGAACAATAAACACTCTCATTTCTGCACATTTCCAAATTTGTTTCTGCACACAGCAGATGCACGTTTCAATTGCGCATTATGAATGCACATTTCAAATGCACATTTCAATTGCTCATGTCCAACCACACATTTATTTGTGTCATTCCCACTTGAATGACCTGCGTGCCATTAACCGTTGACCCCCCCCCCCCTCCCGCCTCCCCCACAACAGATCACAGCAGTACCCGTAGGATGCAGACTTGACTTACTCACTGCTATACCTTTTTTCAGTACAGCACTGCAGGTATACTATGTACTAGCATGTATTCCAGAGATTTATTTGCATCTATGCAATAAAAATACATCTAGAGTGATTGTTAGAACGGAATGGTCAGGCCGAATGTGCTGTGAAGTCGATTCAAAATTCAGCAAATGGATGGATGCTTTTGTGGCAAGTTAAATTCTAGATGCTGATGTAAATATGTTGTCTGGTTGTGAACAGACTGAATGCATTGCATGTTTTATTTCAGTTGAACTGTATAAACTGTATTGTTGACTATTTTATTGAATTAGTGTGCATTCATAAAAGTATTATTTTTACACATACATATGTAAACATATAGTTGATATATACAGAACATACTGCGTATACATACATACATACATACATGCATACATACATACATACATACATACATACATACATACATACATACGTACATACAAACATAAAAATAGAAATAGGAGAATGAAGGATTGTATATTCATTTATACATTATTTATACATTCAATCTTCAGCACGTCACACCATGACCAAACATGCGACCCAAGAATAAAATGGTTGTTGAATTAATGATAGAGAGGTAGATAAATAGATAGATAGCTGCATAGGTAAGATAATAACAATCATCAAAATAATACAAAAATAATAATCAATTGTAAATAATGAAAAATTCTGTAATACAAATCATAATGTAAACTACTTAATATTTATAACGATTAAAATATGATGATTAATCGTGATATTTGTAAGGAAAAATCGATCTATATATTTTATATAATGTATAATTGTAATCATATTTATAATATTAATAATAAAATCTGTAATTATTCCGAAAACATGTATATACCTAGTATGATATATAAACATATATCATACTAAGGAATTATATAAAGGGGCCACGAGCCCCCCCACCCCCACCCTCTGTGTCTCATGTATCACTGGACCATGGTGTAGTTGTCATGTCGACCAGCCCACAAGTTACTATGACAACAGCTGAAGGGGAAGCACTTGCAGGGGAGGTTACTGGCTCCTTGGGGACAGGGGAAGGACAGGGGTAATGTCAACAAAGACTCAGATAGAGGGACTTGAAGACAAAAAAAGCGGGAAGATGAAGAGAGAGGTCAAGTGAACGCTAGTTGGATGAGGTTGGGTGTCTTCAATGTGTGCGTCCGTGCATCCTCTCGGGCACGTGTGTGCATACGCGTGTGTGTTTGTGTGTGTGTGTGTGCGTCCGTGTGTGTGTGTGTGTGTGTGTGTGTGTGTGTGTGTGTGTGTGTGTGTGTGTGTGTGTGTGTGTGTGTGTGTGTGTGTGTGTGTGTGTGTGTGTGTGTGTTTGAGTGAGAGAGAGGGATAGATAGACAGGGAGACTGAAATAAAAACGGAGAGATTTAACATGCATATGGATATGATGATTTCTCAGAGGCCAAAACGTTACCCCATGGGCCCGCTGGAGAGCAGGAAGCTGCTCCCTCAGCCGTTGGAAAGGGCCCCTGCGTTTCCTGTGTGTGATATATGGTACCGGCTCTATGCCGCACCCTGGGGCCGCAGAGGGGAGGGGGCCTGCGACACGCTGACATTAAGGACCCTCGAAGGTGTCATAGGCCTCCGCCGATACCCCCACATTTTGTCATATAAATGTCATAAAGACAAGTTTGGAGTTGGGGTGCGTAGGATTTCCTGCCCGGGGCGAAGTGCCGTGGTTAATTGCTCCATTAGACGTGACAGGGTAAATTGGTTGAAGGGCTAACCATTGTATATTTTGCTATGAAAATAACCTATGGCATAAACCCGAGGGCATGGTAAACATAGTGTTTGTTAATATGTGTGTGTGTAGAAAAGAAGGTCCGAGTGTGATAGAGAGATAACCCCATTTACATCTCCCTTAATTCGACCATTATTAAAAACAACATATATCGTCATTTTTAATGGCTAAGCCTTAGGGGTAAGTTTATCCTACTGTCCTGTGCCAGATTAGAGCATATCTTCAATAATTTACATCTGCAGACATTGTTTTGTATATTGTTTTGTATGCATTGTGTTGGGTTGTGTTACAATACATGTGTTACATGATCTGTTCTATTTTATTTATATTAAATCATGAAAAAATGGGTAACGGCAAACCAGATTGGGAGGAAAGGTGGGTGTTCCAATCCAGGGATGTTGTTATGAGAAGACACAGAGTGCCACATAGGCCGACATTCACTGTGGGGGCACAAACACAAATACAACCACACACACACACACACACACACACACACACACACACACACACACGCACACGCACACGCACACGCACACGCACACGCACACGCACACATGCACGCACGTACTCTCTCACACACACACACACACACACACACACACACACACACACACACACACACACACACACACACACACACACACACCCTGCCTCATACCTATATAGCACAGTGTCCTTTATCATTCGTGAGCTTGAATTATGTGTGTGCGTGTGTGTGTGTGTGTGTGTGAGTGCATGTGTGGGTGTGTTTGTGTGTGTGTGTGTGTGTGTGGGTGTGTCTGTGTGTGTGTGTGTGTGTGTGTTTTCCGGTGAGGGAGTAATTGTGTGTGTGTTCATTCAGGGTATTTCCTCAATCAATTTGAATAATGGATAACATTCAAAAAATCTAAAAACTACTATGACTATATGTATATCTATATATATATATATAGAGAGAGAAAATAAAAAATAATTGTTCCACTATACATTAATGAATATCTGAGTTACACAGCACTTTACCGTAATATTAAAACAATAGAATGGTATGCAATTTTCCTGTTGTGTATGCTTTTAGTCACTTATTTCAAAAGTAGCACAATACAATTATATGTCGTACAGCACAAATGATCATTTATTTTACTAGCCTGTGAAAAATAAATGAAAGCTGTATATGCAATATCCTTTCACACATACGCATTATACACATACAAACACAGACACAGAGACAGACAGACAGACAGACACACACACACACACGCACGTACACACACAAACACACACACACACACACACACACACACACACACACACACACTAACACACAAACACACAAACACACACACACACACACACACACACACACACACACACACACACACACACACACACACACACACTAACACACAAACACACACACACACACACACACACACACACACACACACACACACACACACACACACACACACACACACACACACACACACACATACACACAAACACACAAGCCATATCATGTCCTTTCGGGCTCTGTAAACATAAAATATGTAAGGCCTACCAATGGATAAAATCAACAAATTAAAATGTAGCTTCTGAATATGCTGGAATTTAGATACATGCATAATAATGCTGTCAATTACATCAGATTGTTCTGTTGTAAAGTATTTTTAATGTAGGCATATAGGCTGTTGAGGGGTTAAAAAATGTCATTGTTACTACTTTTGTCAATAAATGGTAGGGCTTAATAATTCATCAACAGTTACGTTTCATGGAGTGAAAAAATACCCAAAATGGAAAAAGAAAGAAAAACCATTTAAACCAGTGTCATGCAAAACCAAAGGTGAAGCAAAACAAAAGAAGGTCACTGAGGCCGATGGCGGCTTTGGTCAATCAAAGCCTGTAATAAAGGGCAGAAATGTAATCTTACAAAACTAGGTGCAGTATTATGCATCTAAAATATGGGCATAGAGATCGACAGATTGCACATCTAGCATGAAACCCACAATGGAATTATCATAACAATAGTCCGAGTCGCATGGAGGGACGGGTGGAGACAAATAAAATCGGACCATTCTCGGACATGTCTTCTGTGATAATAAAAATAGAAAAGGGCAAATGAATTATACTTTGTTTTAAAAAAACGTTTTATGTCTTATGTTTAGAATAAGCCAGAGAGAGGCTTTTAAGTGTGAAAATAAATAAATATATTTTGTACCTGTGCGTGCCACTCATTACATTATCAATGTGTGAATATATCTATAAGCAAAATATACATATACGTTTATACTTTCTTAATAGTAATACGGTTTCGAAAAAACTGATTTTAGAATATATAACAACACTTTTGCATATAAAACACAGACATGGCTTAAGTATGCAAAAGAAAATACGTAAAAACCGAATTGAAATGCTACATTCTCGTTCAACCTAAAGCACATATGTTTGCAAACAATAATATCATTTCAGTTTATTTTGCATACTTTCGAATATTTTAGTATCGCCTTCTCTCCATTCGGTCTCGTCCGTCGCTTATTCCCCTCCCTCTTTCTCTGTCGCGGAATCCTATTGATCGAAACGGGCTAATTAGCAGTGTCTGCGCAATTACGCACATGCGCAGTAGGGTAATCTCAGCCATTTTTTGAAGGAAACTAATTAGCAGGAATAAAGAGCCAAGTGTTTTTTTCTCCTCAATGATCAGAACTCATTCTACCTCTGGAGCTCGCGCACCCCTCCGTCCCCACGTTGTGTTTACTGTAGCCTACATGTAGCTTTAATTACACTGTTGTTAACTCGGCCGCCGACCACTCTCCCCTTCCCGTCCAGGAAACGTTTCGGACCATTCGAAAGGAATGAGTGGGCTTTCTCTGCGATTGTTTTCTGGATTACTACACATTCGTTTCACGGAGCCTTTAACCAGTACCGCGGCAGACATGTAAGTGGGAATTTGTTTACAAAATGTAGCGACCGAAGACAACGCGACGAAATGATACCGAGCCAGTGAAGCACCCGGTCGTACGTTATTCTGGGCTGTTGTTCTGCATGCCGAATAGTTCACCTGTTACTAAAGATCGGTTCCTCTGTTGTGGACGAATGGTCATTTGGCTACGTTGGGGTGTAAACAAAGACAAAAGTAGTTTGCAGGCTTTCGCAGATGCTGGTCCTCCGAGGTTTGGCAGTGAGTAAACGGAACGGCACCACAAGTTATCTCCTTTTAACGTTGTGATTATTTTGGGGTGAAATACAGACAACTTAACGCTATTACCTTGTTGTGACAGATGTCCATTTCCTCGTTTAAAGATATAGTCCGCCAGGCCTCTTGCTTTCATTTCAGTTCAGTTTTTAAAGATACATTTTTGTATTTTTACGATATACAAAATCGCATTTCCAGTAGATAGTCACACTTGTCTCTATATAGGCGTATTTCTTTATCTCACTCTTTCTGTCGCTCCTCCTTTCTATTCTATTAAAACACACACACACACACACACACACACACACACACACACACACACACACACACACACACACACACACACACACACACACACACACACACACACACACACACACAGAAAATAAGATAGTATAACATGGATGTACAACTAGGCTATAACGTGAACATTCTATGTTAACTAGATATGTTAACTATGTTACTAAATATCCAAGTCTGCCATGGCCATTACGATGCTTGTTTAATTTAACAATTATTTTATTACATTTTTATTTAGCCTATACCAATGTTAAGTGAGGTGGAGACATGGCCATGTTTGATTTTACTATTTTAAGTAAGATCCAGCTATGCCTGTCTTTGTTTTATTTATTTTATTTACTATTTTGCCTTAGTCAGGTCTTGGCCTGTCTGTGGTTGGTAAATCAGCAAGATGAGAATCACATTGCATGTGCAGGGAGGGATGTGTATGCACAATGTTAAGTGATGGTTTCCCGTGCTTGTGATCGATAGGAAAGCCAGAATGCTTGTATAAATAGTTACATTGCCGATAGACCCGAGTTATTGATTGCAGGGTAAATGAAAATCTTTATCAGATTAGGGATTGATTTGTTCTCGTTGCAGATAGACAGAGAGACCGACAGACAGCGGCAGGCCAACTCGGTGCCCAAGCCATAGGAAAGAGGGACAGTATTGTATTGGCCAAGGGTCCGTGGCCTGTGACATAAACACAGTACATTAAAGCACCATCAGAGCGCCGATATGAGCCATATATCTCCCAGCTGCAGAGGAGAAGGAGGAGGAGGGGGGGGGTTTATGTGTGTGCGGGTTCAGGAGAGAGAGAGGGGGTATTGAAGCAGAAAGGAGGAGAAGGGGTGGGAGGGGGGTGTGAGGAGAAGGTGAAATGGTACATTAAGGTCTTTCCTTGATTAAAAAAAGGGGTCAGTAATGAGAGTGTAGGCCAGAGAGAGGGAGATAAGGAGCAGTCTTCTTCTAATCTGCCATACATCAATCAGGTGACATGGCGGGCCCGGTGACAGGTCCATTTAATATGGGAACCCATTGTTGACGAAGCTCCGTAGGCTGGGACCTACAGAAACCCTGTGCAAAGACGGAACCACACTATGTCTTCTGTTGATTTGATTTCCCCAGAACTGAAGCATACGAAGACTGGCTGATAATTTAAACCATAAACCCAACCCAACATATTTAATTAAAACCAATAAGGACTTATCTTTGTTTTTTTTATCTGTGTTTTCCTTTACATTGGATGTTTATCATTGTGATCATTTTAGTTGTAGAATTAAATGATTCCTTTAAAAAAATAGACTCAGTCCACTTGTGTTGTTTACAGTGTAAAATAATGTGTGTATAATGGAGCGGCAATATATTCCCCATGACACAGTATCCCTGCCCTGCACTGATGTGCAATCCTACTCCAGCAGACCTTTAACGTGGCTTCAGTGTTCGTCAATCCTCTTTTATCTAACCAAGCCAATTTAGACAAAGGCCTCTAGTTTAGAAGAATTTAGTTCTTTCTATAATTCGAACCCCTAAGGAATATTACAGACCCCCCACATAGACTTTACCCCAGCATTCCTCCACCGAGTTTAGCCTGGTCTTATTGATTTTCTCATTAAGGGCTGAAGCTACCCCTTGAGTAACCGGGCGGTGTTACACACTGTGAAGGCTGTATCGAACACATGCTGTCCAGGGACCCCAATCAATGGCACACATTGTTATGCAATAATATTTACCTTATTCATCTCGTTCCCCCTCTCCTCCCTCTCCCCCCCCCCCCCCCCCCCACTAGGTGTGGCAGTGATGTGTGGTCGCTGTAGCCGGTGGCATGGACCGCGGTGAGGGGGGGGGGGACGGAGGGGAGGAGCGGGATGCCACCGCCGCCGCCGCCGCCGTCGACCTCCACCCACAGCCTCTCTCGCCTCCTCTGCTGACCCCCGGGGTCGTCCCCGAGCAGGGGTCGTCCTCGCGTACCTCCGCCGCCACGGCCCCCGCCAAAGAGCCCCCCGCCGGGCCCCTCCCGGGGCCGCAGGGGGCAGGGGGGTCCCCGGCCGGAGAGCAGACCCTGGGGGGTGCGGCGGGAGCAGGGGGGGGCGCTGGGAGTCAAGACCAGGGGGTGACGATGATGAAGGAGGAGGAGGAGGAGGAGGAGGAGGAGGAGGAGGGCAGCAGGGAGGGCTGTTTGTTTGAGCTGGGGACGGGGAGCGAGGAGGAGCGCGCCATTGTGGGGGACGAGGGGGTGTTTTTTAAAGGGGGTCTCCTCCCGGCAGCCCTCCGAAGCAGAGAGGACGAGGAGGAGGAGGAGGAGGACGAGGAGGAGGAGGAGGAGGATACAGAGGAGGCCATCTCAAACCAAAGCCAAACCAAATCCAAATGTTCTTTATTACCTCAACTGAGCCAGCATAGCTCTTCTTCCAGCGCTGCAGTGTCCCCCGGAGGCGCCCTCCACGCCAGAGCTCCAGCCCTTCCAAAGCCCTGCCTGCCCCCGCCCCCCACTCCTCCTCCTCGCTCCCCCTCTCCAAAGCACTTCCCCGGCCCCCCCCCCCTCCGCCCCCCTGCCGAGCGAGACGGCGGCGGGAGACACCGAGGGAGGGCGCGGCTGGACCTCTGGCTTCCCCCTGAGCTTTAATTCCCAGCGGTCCGCCTCGCCCTCCCCGCCGACGGGACCCGGTGAGGCCCAACGGCCGGCCGGGCCCCCCCCCCACTCCGCCGCGCCCCCCCCCGGCGACGCCAAAGCTCCAGAACCAAACGACGGGCCGCCGGAGAGAGGGGCGGGGGACGAGGACGGCGACGGCGGCGTCCTCCGGACCCTCAGCCACGACCTCTCCCCCGGCTCCCTCACCAGTCACATGACCATAATGCACTCGCGCAACTCCTGCAAGACCCTCAAGTGTCCCAAGTGCAACTGGCACTACAAGTCCCAGCACACGCTGCAGCTGCACATGCGGGAGAAGCACCCCGAGACCGGCGCCGGGTGCGTGTGCTCCGGGGGCGGCGCCGGGGGGAAGTGCGTGTGCGGCGGCGGCGGCGGCACGGGCGGCGCGTGCTCCTACTGCGTCTCCGGCAAGGCGCACCCCCGCCTGGCGCGCGGCGAGACGTACGCCTGCGGCTACAAGCCGTACCGCTGCGAGGCGTGCGACTATGCCACCTCCTCCAAAGGCAACCTCAGCATCCACATGCAGTCGGACAAACACCTGAACAACGTGCAGAGCGGTGGGCTCGCCAACGCCGGCGGCGGCGGCGCGGCCTCCCAGAGCCACTCGCCGGAGGAGCAGGTCTACAAGCTGGCGCTCCCGCTGCACGCCCCGCCCCCCAGCCAGCCCGCCAAGCTGGCCCCGCCCCCGCCGCCGCCGCCGCCGCAGGGGCACGCGGCGGCGGGGAAGCGGTGGCGCTGCGACGTGTGCGACTACGAGACCAGCATCGCCCGCAACCTGCGCATACACACCACGAGCGAGAAGCACACGCACAACATGCTGCGCCTGCAGCGCGGCTTCTACCTGTCCCACTGCCGGAGCCTCCCGCCCGGCCTCAAGCACCTGCAGAGCGCAGGTGAGCCGCGCCACCGCCCCGGCTCCGCCCCTTCAGGCTCCGCCCCTTCAGGCCTGCGGCGGGATGCCCCCGTGTGATGCCCATCTTATCCTAATCTTTGCCTTTGTGTCCCGGCAGGCGGCGAGCTTCCTCTGGGCCTGTGCGGCAGCGGGCCGACGGCGCCGGACGTGTCCCTCGCCACGCTGGGCTCCACCCTGACCCCGTCCCCGTCCCCCTCCCCGTCCCCCCCCCTGGCCCCGCCGCTGTCCCCCGGTGGCGGGGGCCTCTCGCCGGGCGTCTTCCACTGCCTGGTCTGCTCCAGCTTCTCCTCGGACGGCCTGGAGCCCGTGGAGCGGCACCTGGCCGCGGCGCGCTCCCTCCCCCAGGCCGAGTGGTGCTCCCTGGTGGCGGGGGGCTGCCACTGCAGGCTGTGCGCCTACACCACCCCGCTGCGGGCCAACTTCTCCCTGCACTGCCAGACGGACCGGCACCGCGCCCGCTACCAGCTGGCGGCCCACATGCGGGAGGGCGGCGACCGCGCGCCGGAGGAGGCCGCTGCCCTGGTGGCCAAGGGCCACCCGGTGCAGCTGCGCTGCAACCTCTGCGACTACGTGACCAGCAGCCTGGAGAAGCTCCGGGGACACGCCCTCAGCGGCCACCACGAGGCCAGCGTGCGCGTGTACCGGGTCAGTGCGCGCACACACACACACACACACACACACACACACACACACACACACACACACACACACACACACACACACACACACACACACACACACACACACACACACACACACACACACACACAGAGTTATTTATACAAACCAAACGATAGTGTGATGTTTGTTTGTGTGTATGTTTGTCGTCTTTCTCACGTTTCCTTCCTCGTGTCCAGTTCCTCCAGCAGTACGATGGCGACGTGGACGGGGGTGCGTGGCAGTTCCACTGCCTCCTGTGCAGCCACTCCTCCTCCTCTAAGGTCCAGCTGCTCAAACACAGCCAGACTGCCACTCACCAACAGAGGGAGGGGCTACTGCAGCTGCAGCCAATGGGAGGAGAGGAACTGGCAGCAATTTTCACCATCAGGAAAAGCCCTGACTGTGTCAGAGGTGAGGGCCTGTGTGTGTGTGTGTGTGTGTGTGTGTGTGTGTGTGTGTGTGTGTGTGTGTGTGTGTGTGTGTGTGTGTGTGTGTGTGTGTGTGTGTGTGTGTGTGTGTGTGTGTGTGTGTGTGTGTGTGTGTGTGTGTCAGGAGAGGGAATTAAGACACAAAGAGAGAGAAAATGAATCATGGCTGCTGGTCAGGTATTGATTGGGCAAATTGATTAGTCGATACAAATCCTTGTTGCACTCCCAATCAGCCTCGACAGTAGCTAACTAGCACCTGGTAATCAATGGGCCGGGGCTCTGTGCTCCAGAACCACGGGTTAGTCCACACTAATCCTAAATGCGGGAGACACTTAAGGAATTGATGTCCTGTGTTATGGAAAAGTGCCAGATGAAGACTTCCCATTAGCCACTTGTTAAGGGGAGAAAGTCTTCATCGGGTCCCGCTGTGTGTGTGGATTAAGTCTCATCGGGGTAAACTGATGTGTTCTAAGACTGTATTAACTCCACTCCACCTCTGAGGGGAATCTAATGGAGAATCAATAGCTGATCAATAGCGTACAGCGACGACACCGGAGTGCAGTGCGGCCCAGAGACATTGGTCTTCTTGAAGGCTACTGTCCAGAGAGTAATATGAAATACAATAAGCTCTGGGGTTTACTGTGAACATTCTCACTGATTATGTATGCATAACCTCATTATTTGTCTTGCTCCGCCCCCCCAGGAGAGACGAGCGAGGATATGGAAACTTCCAGCGAGACAAACGAAGGCCCTCCGGTCCAAACCAAAGACACGCGCAACTTGGGGGTCGAGCAGAATTCTCGAAAGACCTCAGGTATAGCTGATGCACACGGAAAATAATTTATGTTTCCGCATTTCCTTGTAAGCAGTAAATACAACAGCAGCCACATACGCCTTTTTTTTAATATCCTGCGATAAATAATTATATAGAACAATGTGAATGAAACAAGCGAGCCTGAACGCGTTTGAAACATTTCCAATTTGGATTTGAAACGAGAAAAAAACAAAACGCATTCATCTTATTTATCATTCCCTCTTGCAGGAGACGCACGCAGCGGCACGGAGAGGGAAAAGAGGAACGCCACGCCCCCGGCAAAGCGTCCATCTTCTGGAAGCGAGGAGACCAAGAGCCCCCCTCCCCCAAACGCCCCAAAATCCACCAGCAGAACGAGAACCAGCAGGTGAGCCGACGAAAAGCCCCTTCACTTAATTAAACCGGCGCACTAATGAAACGCACCCAAACATAAAAACCACATCAAAATAAACATTAAAAAAAGGGGGCGCTCAGGATACAGGGATGAAGGAGTGCCTTCCTCCCGGTCTGAACCGTGTGTTGTGTGTTGCTGTGTCTCCAGACGGCCCAGTGCGCGCTGTGCCAGGTGAGGCTGCCCTTCACCGCCCTCCGGCACCACCTCACCTACGTGCACAGCGTCGCCCAGGACTGCGTGGACAAGCTGATCAGCGCGGTGAGTGTGTGTGTGTGTGTGTGTGTGTGTGTGTCGATACACGTCTGCATGCGCGCGTCCGCCCAGCGCTCTCTGTTTGCTGCCCTCGTTCATTCCACGGCTGAAGAAAATGAGAAACCAAGGTGATGGGAGGTGGGGGGGGGGGGAGTGAAATGTAGGCAGACAATTCCATTAAGAAGGCACCGGAGAGAGGGAGAGAGAGAGGGAGAGAGAGGGAGGGAGAGAGAGGGAGAGAGGGAGATTTTTTAATGCATGCTTAAGTAGCTCCCTGCTATCATCTTTGATGTAGCCGTGCTTGGTGCATGTGCACGGACGTCATCAAGGAAGGGAGAATAGGTGGGAGAGAGAGAGAGAGAGAGAGAGAGAGAGAAAATGGTTTGACTGAGTGAGCGAATGAGGGAAAAGCCAGTGTTTCTATAATGCATGTTTAAGTAGCCGTCTATTACCAGAAGTGCAGTCAAGCTAAAAGAGGGGGAGGATTGGGGGGGGGGGGGGGGGGGGGGGGTGCTTTTTACTGTGTCTCTTTGGCTAACAAAGCCTGGTCATCTATCCACATCACCATTCGCCATCTCCCTGGCCCGTATGCTAAGTAGCCTTTGTCTCTCCCTCTCCTCGCCTCCACTTCACTGGCTGCTTTTCACCCTTTTCTCCCCTCTGCCCTCCCCCCCCCCCCCCCCCCCCCTCCCTGTCCAACCACCCTCCCCTACCTTCCCCCTACCACCAGTACTCCTATCCCTCCTGCCGCAATCTTATTCCCTGCTTACTCTCTCTCTCCCTGTCTTGATTATACCCCCCCTCTCTCTCTCTCTCTCTCTCTCTCTCTCTCTCTCTGTTTCTCCCTCTCTCCCTTCCTCGCTCCGTTTCACTCTATTCCTCTCCCTGTCTTGATTTTAGCCCCTGTCTCTGTGTGTCTCTCTCTCTCTCTCTCTCTCTCTCTCTCTCTCTCTCTTTCTCTTTCTCTTTCTCTTTCTCTCTCCCTCTCGCTCTCTCCCCCTCTCTCGCTCTCTGTCCACGACCGTCTCTATTTTATTGTTACTGGTCCCTTTCTTTCTTTCCTTCTCCCTCCCTCCCTCCGTCCTTCAGCCCCTCTCCCCACTTTGTCCCTCTCCTCCTTTTTCATATTCTACACCTCCCTCCCCCCCACCCAAATGATCCCTCCCCCCTCCCAACCTCACTCCCTCTGATAGTAATTGAGGTTCATTAATTCAGGCTGAGGTGATGATGGCCATTATGTACCTTGCTTTCCAATTATGCTCTCTAGATTAAGCCTGACCTTCAGTGTGTGTGTGTGTGTGTGTGTGTGTGTGTGTGTGTGTGTGTGTGTGTGTGTGTGTGTGTGTGTGTGTGTGTGTGTGTGTGTGTGTGTGTGTGTGTGTGTGTGTGTGTGTGTGTGTGTGTGTGTGTGTGTGTGTGTGTGTACAACCATGCGTGTGTGCCTTTTTCTCTAAAGCTGTTAGACAGATAACACTCTTGTCATGTAAATCTCATCTTTAGCTGTCTGTCCTTTTCCTTAGGCTAGCTAGCTGCCCACTCCAATATAGCATTTGCTCGGTAGCTGTGTGTTTTTTTTTTTCTCGTTTTTTATATGAGACGCAATTTTATATAAATTCATTATTCAGCTCGGTAAAGCTTTATTAAACCCCGGGGCCACGTTGGAGAGTGTCGTAGGAGCTGAAGGCCGGCTACACATCTCTTCCTAGCGTATAGTTCTTATAACATGGAGGGCGTAGCTGTGTGCTGTAAAACGCAGGTTTAAGATAGAACTACTCACTCACGTGTTCACACAAGTAAATGTTTTATGATGTTGGGAGTCTGAAGACGTTATACGTCTTCCTGTCTGCAAATGTAATACGTCGCATGTTTTATTTATGATGTTTCATTTAGGAAATAAAGGCGCATTCAATTTTTCTACATTGCTTTTAGGGAAGGAAACGGCAATTTTCTGAAAAATAAACGGTATATTGACAGACTATTACTTTGTTTTGTTTCCAGGTTGCACCATCCGTGGATCAACTGGAGACTCAAACCAAGATGGAGTACGATTATCATACGGATTTCCAAAAGAATAACTCTGATAACAACATAAACACAAATGGCTCCAATTCCCCCACCACCGTGGAAAATATGAGAAACACAGGTGGGCATCAAGGTTCTTATGGTTCTTATACTCACTGATGGTATAAACTGATTTTTATTTAACCAGAATGGTGAAAATATCAAATATGTTGTAAATTCTGATTTTGTTTTTATAGTGATAGCTAAGAAAAAAAAAAAATTAGAATTATATATTATTGAATATTATTTTATGTAAAAAATGTTTCTCAAAAATCACGTCCGCTACCGTCTGCCTTTTGCAGAAGAGTTCCGGGAGAGCACGGAGGCACACGAAGCCACGCCCAAAGACGTGACCGCGCTCCTCACTCCCCCCTTGGAAGAGCCCGCCTCCCACCCCGCCAACAGCCGACCCTCCCCTCCCCCCCCCAGCCATCACCCCCCCTCCTCCCCGCCCAACGAGCCGCCTCCCCCCTCCGATCGCCATGGTTACCGCTTCCGTTGCAGCAGGTGCAGCCTGGCCTTCCCCACCCAGGAGAAGCTGCAGGTGCACTGGCAGTACCACGCCATGCGGGCGGCGACAG
This sequence comes from Gadus macrocephalus, assembly GCF_031168955.1. NCBI lineage: Eukaryota > Metazoa > Chordata > Actinopteri > Gadiformes > Gadidae > Gadus > Gadus macrocephalus. The sequence continues at coordinate 1,253,547 of NC_082390.1, read as the reverse complement.
AGTGCCCCCTGTGTGCGAGACGCTGCCGCAGTCAGGAGGCCCTGCAGAGGCACATGCAGAACACCCACTCACAGCTGGACTCGGCGAACCCCCAGAGCGCCCCCATGCCGCCGCACTCCGCCCAAACCCAGCTGGAGCTCACGGCCGTCGGACAGGACGTTAGGTTATCGCCTCCTGTGGGCGAGGAAGCAGACGAGGAAGAGGATGATGACATGGAGGCCGAAGCACTGGTCATGGAGAAGAAGGAGGTCAAGGCAGAGGAAAGGAAGGTGGAAGGGAAGGAGACACAGGTCGGGTTTAGTGGAGCTCAAGACAACATTCTGGATTTGGGGAAATGCCTCCAGGCCGAAACTGGATTGGAACCCACACCCAACTTTTATATGAAAAAGGGTTCAAACCCAACCATGGACCGCTATTTAGACCCCGCCAGGCCCTATAAGTGCACCATATGTTCAGAATCCTTCACCCAGAAGACCATCCTATTGGTCCACTTCAACTCTGTTTCCCACCTCCACCGAGCCCGACGGGCCCTGCAGGAATCCGGCCCCGGCCAAACGCACCCCGACCCCCCCCGCGGCCCAGACCCTCGACCCTACCGCTGCCGGCTGTGTGGCGTCGGCTACAGCCAGAGCTCCACGTTGGACATCCACCTACGCTCCGTCCTCCACCAGACCAGAGCTCGCGCTTCTCAGAGCGCCGCACCGCAGATCCCGGCGTTTGGTTCCACCGCTCCGGCGCCGGTCCATTCCACCGCAGCTCAGACCGCTGTCACCAGTGAGGGTACCTCCGCGAGCATCCCGTCAGCCAAGAAGGCCGACCTCGTAGCGCCGTCCATCTCTTTAAGCACCGCGGCCGAGGCCCAGCAAGCCCTTCACAGCCAGGCCGAAAGCCAGCTGGCTAAGAGGTCCGCCGAGTTGCTGTCATCCAGGAATCAGATACTGCTTATGCAACAGCACCAGTTAGCCCAGGCGCAGGCCCAGTTACAACAGCACACGTCCCTCCTTCAGTCTCAGCTCTTTAACCCAGCACTGCTGCAACATCTGCAGTTAGGACCAGAGAGTCTGCTGAAGCAGCACTTCTCTATAGCTCCAGATAACCTTCTGTCACTGCAGCAGCAACTTCTGCTGCCCTTTTACCTCTCTGGAGAGATGAAGCTTAACCCAGAGTTAGTTCTTAAGAGCCTAGAACTTAACCAGACCGATTCCTGTATCACTGCCCTGATGGAGCAGCTTAACCCAAAGGCTGCGAGAGAGTCCACCCCTCATGTGGAAGAGAAACCCACCCAGAGGCAAACCCCAACCTCAGCTCAGACCCCGCTAAACGAGAGTGTGGAGAGCGAGGGCAGGGTGAAGCCACGCGGTGGTGGCTCTGTCATGACCCAGAGCGAGCCAGAGTACAACATACCTGGTCTCAAGGAAGAGAAAAGAGAGGGCACGATCCACGTCGTCAAAGCCGAGAAGCAGAGGGACGAGACGAATCAGGTCGATTGCTCGCCCTACAAGCGCTTAGGACTTGATTGTCCCCCTCCTAGGGTTCCCTACGCTGCGGCGAACGGGGAGCCACTCAGAAGCCTTCTGCAGAGTTACGGTTACGAACTGGCACTGCAATACATCCAGAGCAGGCAGAGGCACCAGCTGAAGATCAACCACATGGTGCCAGAGGGACACAAGTGCCTTGAGGAGAAGCAGGCCTATCTAGACATGAGGATGAAGGACTACATAGAATTCAAAGCTGGCAAAGCTGAAGGGTGTGAGGGAACCCTAAAAGGGGAAGGAGTGAATGGGGAAAGGATTGATGGCTCATTAGAGAAGAAAAAGGAGAAGGAACAGGAAACATTGCAGAAAGAAGAGAAGGAAAAGTGTCTGGACTGCGGTAAGATGTTCTCAGATGCGTTGGTCCTCAAGACCCACCAGGAGTACCTACACAGGCAGCTCTTCCCCACTGCGGTGCTGGAGAAGTTTTCAAAAGAGTACAGGCTGCAGTATGACCAACTCTACCCACTCGCAGAGTCAAAGTCTGATGAAAAACCTGCTGATGCTCCACCAAAACCAGATTCAGAACCAGAGCCCGGGCTAGAACCAGGTGAACAAAAACCTGCTACAGATTCAGAGCCCAACGCTAAAATATTCGCTCCTGTCAGCGATTTACCACCAACCACCCCAGTAAGCACTCCTTCTCCATCTCCTCAACCACAGGCCTCTCCAAAACATGAGGGCCCCCTCCCAAGTCCCTCTCCTCCAGCGATCTCCCAAACACCCCCCCAGGGCATGGGCCTACCCAAACTTTCTCTTCCATTGCCCCAATTCCCCCTCTCTTCTCTCCCCATGCCCCCGATGTCGTTCCCCATGGACATGCCCTTGCTTCCTTCTGTCGTGATGCAGTCCATGGGTCTTCAGTCCCAACCCTGGCTGGACTCTGCACTGACGTCTGAGATGGCAAAGCTGTACCAGTCGCAGCTGAGCCCCACACTGCTCTCCAACCAGGCCGACCTCGGCCCCGCTCTGTTGGCCCAACAGTCCCAGATGAACCACATGATGCTAGCTCAGCCCTCGCATCATAGCCCTGTGCTCCAGCATCCTCAAGGAACGTCCACCATGCACGACCCCCAGCAAGGCAAGCGGCCACGCACGCGTATCTCCGAGGAGCAGCTGGGTGTTCTACGGCAACACTTTGACATTAACAGCCTCCCCGGGGATGAAGACGTCGTGAAGATGTCCTCCAAGTGCGGGCTGCCTCACAAGGTCATCAAACACTGGTTCCGCAACACCCTGTTCAAAGAGCGCCAGCGAGACAAGGATTCCCCCTATAACTTCAACAACCCTCCCACCACGGTGTTGGATGAGCCCCCAGAGGAAGTGGCACTACTGCAGGTTCTCACCGAGGCCGCGTCGTCCATCTCCCCCGGTCTGCCGACCAACCACTCCCCACAGCCCCAGAGAACGGACCCCCCCAGTGGGGAGCCGAACCGGGGCCGGCGGTCCTCTCGAACCCGCTTCACGGAGCGCCAGCTGGAGGCGCTGCAGAGCGTGTTTGAGGCCACGCCCTACCCCAGGGAGGAGGAGTACGACAGGCTGTCTGCCCTGCTGTCCCTCCCCAACAGGGTCATCGTCGTGTGGTTCCAGAACGCCAGGCAGCGGGCTCGTAAGAGCCAGGAGAAAGGGGAAGAGGACGGGCCGGAGGGCAGGGCCCAGGTGGAGGACACCCAGAGGCGAAGCCGCGGGGGGCACAAGAATGACACGGAGGATGACTGTGGGGAGGAGGGCCGTGGCGACAGGCAGAATGAAAACTCCATGGATTTGGCGTACGAGTATTACACCCATGCGGACTCCCCTGTTGATGCAGATTCTCCAACTCATCGCACAGAGAGTAAACATGAGATAGTCAACGGGAAGCAAAACGCGCTTGGTAAGATGCAGGATGAAACTGCAGCAGCTCAAGCTGAGAAGATGCATGGACCAGTTTTACAAATTAAAAGCGAGATCCCAGAAGCAGATAAACAGAACCAAAATAAGGCCTGTACAAGAGTAATGCCAACACCTAAACCCCAGCCTAAGCCAGAACCACCGTCAGAGAAACCCCAACACACTTCTGGTTCATCTTGTGATAGAACGAAAGCTAGTATTCCAACTTCCTCTCCGTTCAGCCAAGATAACACCCGTCCCAGCTCTGCTCCAGCCATAGACAGGCCTGCTCAGTCTCCTCTCAACCCTCCCTCCGAGTGTGAGACGGACAGAGCCTGCATGCCTGACGCTACCACGGGCCGGTCCGCCCACCTCCAGCAACAGAGCTCCCTGCAGCACCAAACCCCGACCCAGTTCCAGTGCTCATTTTGCCCCATGTCTCTGCCTTCGCCACAGCTGTGGCAGGAGCACCAGACCAGGCACCTGCTGGCCGCTCAGTCCCAGGTTCAGCTCATGCACCCTGGCTTCTCAGACCGAACCATGCCTTACATGATGATCCACCCTAACCAAACCCTCATGGCCAGCCAGCTGCTGGCCAGCGCCATGTCTCAGATGCACCCGAACCCGGCGCATCCCATGCTTCCCCAAATGAACGGCCTGCACCTCAACAACACACTCTCGGATCACCTGAGCAACAGCCTCTCGGGCCTGCCTCATGCGTCCATGTCTTCGGGGAAGCCGAGTTCAAAGGTATTGAACGACGTGAGCTGTGAGGGCCAGGGAGGTGGGAGAGAGGTGGAGGACGACCAGAGGAGGGACAAGAGGCAGAGGACCACCATCACACCGGAGCAGCTGGAGGTTCTGTACCAACGCTACAGCCAGGACTCCAACCCCACCCGGGGAGTCCTCGAGAGCATCGCGCGCGACGTCGGCCTCAAGAGACGCGTGGTTCAGGTACGTTTCGGGAAGATGTTCTCCGCGCGGTTCACTCTCGCATGAAGTCACACTCATAACGAAATAACATTTTCTGTTTTCTGCAGGTTTGGTTTCAGAACACTCGCGCCAGAGAGAGGAAAGGACAGTTCCGCTCCACCACGACGGGCGCCAGCTTCAGCCTGGGCTTGAACCACCTGCGCTGCCTCTTCTGCAGGGCTCTCTTCAAGGTCAAGAGCGCGCTCGACGCCCACATCAGGTCACGGCACTGGGCCGAGGCCGAGAGGGCGGGCTACAACCTGTCTGTCAGTAATGGCTCCGCCAGCCAGCTAGGCATGTCTATGGCCTCTCTCTTGGACAACGCCGGCCCGTCTGCCTCCTGCGGCCTCAGCCCCAACCCGGGCTACGTCATGAGCCCCAAGGACCGCCTCGCGAGGCCATTGATGCCCTCCCACTGCTCCGCCATTGAACCAAACAGCCCCGAGGAAGAAGGTACGTACGAGGATGAGGAGGAGTACCCATGCGACGAGGGCTCCAGCGTGGCCGAACAAGGGTCGCTGAGCCCGGACGGCGTCGGGGGTCCGAGCGGAGACTGGGGCGAGACCCTCTCCCAGAGGCAGTACCAACATCAGCAGCAGCAGCAGCGGCAGCGGACCCAGATGAGCCACTTCCAGGTGCTTCAGCTCCGAGACTTCTACCGGAGCCACCGGACCCCCAACCGGCAGGAGTGTGAGGCGCTGGGCCAGGACCTCGGTCTGCCCCACCGCGTGGTGCAGGTGCGGTTCTGCTGTTGGATTTATAAAAAATATATGCAAGGGATAATGTATAGAACGCCGGTCATTATCGAGAAAATAAGCCCCTTCATGGCGAAGCAAGACACCTCCGCTGTGCGGAGGTGTCTTGCTTCGCCATGAAGGGGCTTATTTTTCGATAATGACCGGCAAAGTTCTCTACATTATCCCGCTTATTACATGGCTACTTCCCAAAACAAAACAATTTATTTACAATGTATTTGTCACCAGCATTCATAGTGTTGATCAGCAGAGAAATAGTCCGCCCAAGACGTTGACGTCGTCGCTTAGCAACCGACAGCGCTTGGGTTGATGCACATCCCGCTTATTACATTGACAAGTTACCGGACTGCGTGTGGAGTGATACCAAAGGCCAAAAAGTCCTTTTGTTTACCTTGACAGCGGTCATTATTCATCCGTTGCCAATGAATTATCCAAAAATAATTGACCGCCGGAAGTTGTGAAGTGCCCATGCAAGTGAACGGAACGTTGAAAAGACCCGTGTAATAAATATATATATATTTCTGTCATCTGACCTGATGGATTGGAAATGAAGAGTAGCTCGGGTGTCGGGTCAAGGTACCAGGCACCTGGAAAGGTGTCTGGTTCAGCGACCTCCCTGTTACATCTTGGGGTGCAAAAGGCATTAATTTACGGAGGTTTAATTTGACCGTATTTAACTAATGTGTTCCTTATGCGTCCCTTTGCCCAGGTGTGGTTCCAGAACGCCAGAGCCAAGGAGAAGAGGGCTCGCAGCATGAGCTCTGACCCCGCCGACCGAGAGCAGTCGGAGCTCTCTGCCGGCGCCGGGGAGAGAGACAGAGCTTAGAGAGGCACACAGGGATCATTTTTGCTTCCTCAAACTAAGTTCTTTCCAAACCCTCCCCCTACCTACATCACCGCACACCCCCCACCCCCCACTTCACACCTTACTGTCAACCCGTACCCCGTCCCGCTTTGCTGCCAAACCAGAACCCTGAACACCCCAAAGAGGCGGCGCCACAACGGCCCAAAGAAGCTCTTTCAACTCCCAAAGTACGAGAGTGTTCCAACCCGAACACACAGCTTTTTTTCCTCCTCGTCTTTTCATCGAACGTCCTTCTCCCTGCCTGTTCCCCAACCCCCCCCCCCCCCGCCCCCAGCTCGAGAACTACACCCCTCCATGTCTCGCCAGACACAGAACCAAAACCAAACGCCGTATTTATTTAAACAACCAGATGCCACAGAGGCCAAAGAACATTCTCCAAGTGTGTGACCTCACTGCCCAGCTAGACCTGCTGTCTACCTCTCTAGTCTCCGTGACGGGCTCTCCACGGGGCCCTTCTACAGACAGTTCTCGTCTGCTAGCTGTGTAGCATGTAGCCGGTCGCGACTCGACTGGAATGAAAAGAATTGTCAAAGAGATTTTAGTGTAAATAGGAGAACTCCAAAAGAGAAACTTGAAGGGAAAAAAAAACAAAAACAAGCAGTCAACGGATGACGATGAACTGAAGGAAAAACGACAAAAAAAAAAAAAAAAAAGGAATATCCTTGAAATGGACTGAGGTATTCACAAAGAGCTTTTACTGTCTCAGATTCCAAAGCTCGTAACCAAAATTTTACATGTCTGTGGGTTTAGTTTCAACATGTTGGTTTTTCATTTTCAAAAATGCAGCGCTGACGTCTGTGAAATAAGTGGGTGAAACCTGCGGCTAGCGTTGCTGCGCATCGCACCAAAAGACTGACCTGGTGCCGTGAGCCAGCTCCACAAGCCAATGATGAGTCTTCTGTCCTGTACATCTGTGTACACCGTGTATGTTCCTTAAGTGGATAATGACCCAAATAGCACAGAAAGCAAAGGCCAGTTTGTCCCAAAAAGGACAAACTATTTTTATAGCACTCAACCATTATACTGTATATGAAAACATTAACCAAACTCGAATTTACATTGTGTGTGTTTAGTAATAGTTTCTTAATATAAAAATCGTATGGATTGAGATAAAACTGTCTTGCTTCGATATAATAGTGTCATGATTATGAGAAAAATGATGACAGCTTTGATATGTTAGGGTAAGGTGACTTACTGCCTTTCCTTACTATTTGAATATACCAATGGCTTACCAATGTTATGTGTTTCAATGTAAAGCTTTCTATGCTCAGGACTACAGTTCAACTTGGCTCTCTTTCAAAGGTGACCATAATACTACTATAACAGTTTTCTGTTTTCACAACAGAAGTGGCATGCTTTAACCCGGAAGTATTACAAGATATCTAATGAACACACCTCTGTAATTCAAAGATCTGAGCTTTTCACCTCCTTGAGTAGTAGATTGTTCCACAAACCTTATTAAGACTTAAAGTGTTTAATAGTGTGAGGGGTAAATGTACAGTATTTAGCTTTTGTATGGTTGACTCATTGGATGTTTGTGAAACAGTTCCCGTTCCTTCGGATTGGGAAGCGCCCGCGCAAAACTGAGAGAGAGAAGAAAAAAAACCAACTTTGGATGTTATCAATGTTATTTTTGTACACTTCAGTTCCTGTCTTTCTTCTTCTAACCGTTTTTTCCACTTCTTTCCTCTTCCTCTCTTTCCTTCTTTTTTTCCTGTTTATTTGCAACCAGTCTTTTATTCTAACTGTAATAATGAAAATATAACAATAATAGCTAAACAATAATGAATGCTTTAAGACAAAAATCCAAAGACGTGATGATACTTTACCGTATGAACTACAAAAAAGCGCTACTGTTTACCTTGACGACGTGTTGCTATTTTTAAAGAAGGAAAGAGTCCCTATATTTAAGCTACTGTTTTCTGCCTCTCAATAAGCACACTGGAGACTGTAACCAAAACACCAAACTAGAGCCATGGCAGTCTGTAATATAGCGGTTGAAAAGTTTTACTCCTCTTCAAAAAAGAATTTGCGGTTTGTTTTTGTTATTCTGTTTTTTTCTTTCTTACCAGTGTTGAACTTCAGCCCTTAAGGATGTCCAGTTTGCTGCTAATGTACTGTAGTTTCTAACAATACTGTAGAAAGATGCATGCTCCGATCGCTTTACCCGTTAGGCTTTAATAACTACAAACTGTAAAGATACCTTGAAGCTGTTGATAACATGCCTACGTTATTCTGTCACATGCATATGTTCTGAGTTGGATTCCATCGTTGCCGTTCTCTATCTAATATCCGTCGCCCAAAGAGCTGAACAAAACGATTTTTACCACTTTGCAATTGTTATTTACGTTTTTTATTTTGAAAAACATTTCTTATTAAGGTTGTAACGATACACATTTACAAATGTAATACCGATTTTTTTGGTCTTTGACAGTTAATACACCGGTAGATAAATGGGGTTAGGATTTCTTTCTAAGGTGCTGATTAACCCGTGTGTGTATTGACGAATCTTCTTGAGATATTAACCAAAAGCAAGATGAGCTAGGTTACATTTTCTTTTTAGTGCATTGTACTGAACATCATCTTATTTAACATTCTGACTGAAGACTGAAATCGTTACAGCCTTAATACTTCTATTTCTTAGCCAATACACACTCACACACACAAATGATGAAACCTATTTTGATACAGAACAGCTAACTGATGAAACTAACATTTCTACCAATATAGTATTTGCCTTTCTTTTTGTTTTTCCCAATGTCCATTCGTCCAGATCAGACGGCTCTACTGAAACCATAGACCCAGACGTCCCGCTTCCCTAAAGTCCAACGTTTCGCTCTTTAAACCAACCAATGTTTACGGCGACACCAATGAGCTTTTTCTTCCGTAGAAAGACGTGCATTCCAAATACGACCGAGGCAGTGTCTGTTTGATTCCTTCCATGCTCATTCCTGTTGCTGTCGGTCCAGCCGCTCCTCCCTAACCCTCGGGACTGGAAGATGTACATATTGGGTCCTCCGTGGTGACGGGATGCCCTTGTCCTTACTGTAGGTAAAACTACTCGGTTCTATTGGTTTTTCCTTTTTTTATTTCCTGGAGATGTTGTTGCCATAGTGATGACCAAAAAGATACCTGTGATGTGCACCTGTCCTTATGTCCTGCTCCAGTGGTATTAGTATGTCTACCCCCCCCCCCTAACCCCCCACCACCAAACCCTTACTGGTGTGTGTGTGTGTGTGTCCCCTCCCCCTGTTTCTCCACTGAGGTAAAATAAAGTCAGATGTGGTGCACGCCCTGGTCTCTTCTCCTTTTGCTTTACATGGGGCGAAGCCATTTTGTGAATTCTCTCACACACACACACACACACACACACACACACACACACACACACACACACACACACACACACACACACACACACCCCTGCCTTGTGTGTGCGTGCGTGTGTGTAAATATGCATACGTCTGTATATCTGTACTCACACGAGGCCGGGATGTTGTGTGTCTGTGGGGTGCCTTCTGTGTGTAGCGGTGTGAGGCGCTCGGGCACTGGGTGAATGGAGGGACGCTGACCTATGGGGTCACTTCATTAATTACATCTGTGACTTTCAGCCAGATGAGTTTCCTTTGTGACCAAATAATATGATGAATATTAACGACGTTGGCTGAATCGCACCGCGGTGGCGGCGGCGGCTGCTGATGGGAATGTGTTTTACGACTCGGTGAGGAAGAGAGGGAGGTGGGGGGAGATATTGCACACTACAGCACATCTAGGACATTTAGGAGACACATTCTCACGTGTGGAATTCACTCTTGAGACATCGACGCAAGTGATTAGGGATATTTTTTATTTTGTATATTTTTTTTGTGGGAGAACTTTGAGGTCTCGGCAAAGAGGAGGGACCTGGATGAAACATGATCATCAAAAAACAATCACAGCCGCGGCGCACTCGGCTCCACGCCGTCTCACGCGACCGCCGCGAGACATTCGTTCCCTCGCCACCCCGGGTCGGGAGCGAGGAGGGAGGGAGGGAGGGAGAGAGGGAGGGAGGGAGGGAGGGAGGGAGAGGGTTTCTGTATTTTTGCCCGGTTGATGACGACTGCGGCGATGGGGCCGATATTT